>NW_021940918.1:3852058-3911672 GCF_004337985.1 Pyricularia pennisetigena
AAAAAAAAAAAAAAAAAAAGGCAGGGTAGGTAAGTGTGTGTTGTTCTGCGCGCCCACCTCGCGTTTCCTACCTTCCTAGATGTTCCTAGTCCCTACCTGCCTTGGTTGGTGACTTGTGGGGCTTCGTCAGCGGCGACTGCTACTTCGGTCGGCCCTGCACATCCCCCGCTCGATGAACTGCTTACCAGCTTGGTAGTTGAGGAGACACGACTTGCAAAAGGATCGATATTTGGCAGCCGCTCTCTCCCCACTTAAGCTGTCCTCCCAGATTTATACTTTGATTGAGGTACGACGCAGCGTTGCAGTACTTGCTTACTGTACCGTGGCATGTGTCTGCGTTGTTTGCTCCTCTGCCTTAGCTGCCTTGGCTTTGGATCCATATTACCTGGAACAGCAGGGAGATGTCATCAAGTACAGGAATGCTACCTAGGGAATCCGACCCCTGCTAATTAGCTCATATTCCCCCGGGCTCATCCTGTGAGTAGTGTACGTACTGTGGTACACACTGACGGGAACCTACCTAGGTACCTAAATTGCCGTACCTTTGCCGAGCTTAATCATGGCCTTGGAATATGCCGCGTTCATTGTAATATAGTGAGTGCTATTCTCGAGGCTTACTAAAGCGCAGAATGACCTGGCAGGTATTTGTGGCATATGCCGGATTTTCTACTGTTTTCATGCAAACATGCATCTGCATTGCACAGTGCGTCAGCAAAAAGCCAGGTATTAGAGAATCATACAAAGCAGATACGTACCCCTCCCTATACATCTAGGCAACAAGATCTGCCTAGCAAGATCTCTTGATCAAAGTCAGATCTCGAATGCATTCAATATATGATGCATCCACGTGATTTGATACCAACCAACCGCAGAGCAGTCTCACCATGAAGAAAGGCAAAACAGTGACTGCGTATCAGCTCGGTTCCTGTACCTTTTAGCTTGCAGTCTTGCTCTATTTGAACCAGCACTACCTCTACTAAAATTCACAACAAACCCTGCATCTTGAATAGGGGGACATCGCCTCATTCAGCTGTATGACTAGGGAGCCAGCGGGTCCATGAGCTGACAATGCTACGACGTATGCGAATGCCGGCGAAAAAAAGCTTTTGACTGAACCGGTAGTCCTTTCACAAAATAAAGAAGAAAAAGGAAAAACAAAAAAAAAAAAGCTTATTCCATTCAGCTATACGCTAGGTAGTTGCTATTTTCTATTTTCTCTCCAAACACCCCCACGGTTTTCTGTTTCGAGATGTACAACCGGCCCCTTGGTTTTAATCCACCGGTGCTGCTTGTCATGAGTTACACATCTGCAGATCATACGGGGAGAACGAGTCGCAGGTTCACGCGCCCCAAAACAGCCTCCCTGACAAATCCCAATCCAAACCAACTAGCTCGCAAGGTTGGTCGTAAAAGAAGACCCCTTGCGATTAGATAATTGAGCGTGTTCCGACCAAGCTAAGGATTTTCGTAAACATTGTTTTGCCGGAAAACCCTACGGCTTGTTAAGGGGGGAGGTTGTTTAGTTTTGTTTCTTTTTAATACTCCGACTCAAAAAAGAGTTGCATTCCGTTTTCTTACTCTCTCCCGAACGGGTCAGCGTTGCCGGCACTTGATTCGCGTTTATTTCTTGAAATGGGTAGACATATAGTACACTCTGTATCATGTACCGATAACAACGAGGAAAACATACCTAAAAAAAAAAAAAAAGAAGGACAAAAGAAAAACAATACGGCATCGGTTTCCCGTGGTAATCCGTTTGTGTTTTCGACAAAACCTAACTAATTATAGCTGTGGTAGCGATTGAAACCACAAAAAAAAAAAAAAAAAGGGGGGGGGACCCTCGTGGAATCCGCCTCATTCGGGGAACGATATGGCAACAAAGGCCTCGAAGGCATAGGGCCTGGCCCGCTTCAGTATTACCTGAGACGATATCGCCATTACCTATCGTGGGATGCAAAACGATCCTGAGTAGGCAGGCCTTTGTGAAACCATATTGTTGCAATTGTTGGTTAAGGCTTCGCTGCGAAGGATTTTGTATAAGTACAAACTCTTCATCCGCGCTTTTCCATCCCATCTGTTTGTCATCACTCATCTCACGCAACAACCTGCCATCTCATCGTCTTCCCTTCGTCTCTTGTCCAATTTCCATTCTTTTCTAGAGCCCTGGTTGGCCATATCTTTTTTAACCTTTTATTTTAGCTCATTGGACATCCTGTGGATACCCTGGGGAATAATACGTCTTCTGTCTTTTTTCCATCCCATCTCGATCTCAAAAACAAGTCAACATGCACGCCCAGCAGTACATCATTGCCGCCCTCATGGCCTTTGGCGCCGCCGTGACTGAAGCTCGTAAGCGAGACCACCAACTTCCATGCAACTCGCCCCTATCTCAGATACAACCACCACAAAGGAAAAAAAAAGAAAGAAAAAAAAAAAACATACAAATAGATGACCTTGTGCCTGACTAACTCCTTTTGCTCTTTGCTCTAATAAAAAGGTGCCCTCGAGCCCCGCCAGATCGGTGACCTGGCATGCAACGTCGCCCGTCTGCAGATCGTCAGCGCCCTGAGCGCGACCAAGAAGAACGTCGGCCAGATCCAGGACGCCACCACCAAGACCGCCGCCCAGGCCGGCGTCAAGCAGGCTCAGGACGCCATCGGCGTCATCGGCAAGGCCATCATCTCGGGCGACAAGGCCCCGGCCAGCGCCCGCGACGAGGTCGCCGCCGGCCTGGCCGCCACCGGTACTGCTTTGCAGGCAGGCAGCCAGTAAGTTTCGGACCTCGGCTGCTGTTGAGATTAAAAAAAAAAAAAGAAGAGAGGAAATCATGAACCCGCTAACCAAAAATTCCACCTTCCCCCTATTTACAGAGATGACAAGGCCATCACCGACGCTACATCCAACCTGGCCAAGGCTGCCAAGGCTGGTCAGGATGTCATTGCCAAGTGCAAGTAAGCGGTTAGAATCGAGCTCTGTTTGATGCAAGCAACCCGATGGAATCAGATCTGGTGGTCGCAGTCGAAACGAGAGAGCAGGGCTGTGGCTGTGTATGTATGCACGTGTGTATATGTGTGGTGTTTGTACGAGTATCCTTCTTCACTTTCTTTAGGGTCGGCTTTCATTCGGCTTCTCGGATCGCAGTGCGTGGCTGTGCCTTGTCCAGCCAGAAGAATCTGGCTGGACTTCAAAATTAAGATACCCTTTTCCCCATATTGCATTTGTGTATATCCAACACTAACCCTCGAGTTGACTGGTATAACTTGTGAAAGTTTCCTCGAGCCATCTGGTGGCTGGTGAGAGTGTTAACATGATGGTCGCAAGCTGTGTTGTGGATGTGCTTGTAATTTCATGACCAGTTGGCAACGTGACGCTGACCGCCTCAAGTCGAGGAATATACAGTAAATAATCATGTCTTTCACGTATTTCTCTGACAGGTAAAGTCGACACTGATCTCGTTGTTCATGCTTCCCGTCTATTCGCCCATGCTGATCCTCAAACGGCATGTGTCATATCTCAAATTGCCCTCGTGAGAACACATCTGGTACTCAATATCCATCCCAAACACCACATATATGCCATTCTGACAAGGAAA
This sequence comes from Pyricularia pennisetigena, assembly GCF_004337985.1. NCBI lineage: Eukaryota > Fungi > Ascomycota > Sordariomycetes > Magnaporthales > Pyriculariaceae > Pyricularia > Pyricularia pennisetigena. Next base: position 3,855,651 of record NW_021940918.1, read on the forward strand.
AAGGAAATAAGAAAAAAAAAAAAAAAAGAGAGAGAATTTAAAAAATAGACCAAAGAAACAGATGACAAAGGAAAATGATAAGGGTAGATGTAAGACATATCGTAACAAATGTGAAATGAAGGTAACATGGAAAAATCGTAAAGTTTCATAATGACATGCAGGTTCCTCAAAAAAGCAACCTCCTCAAAAAGTCTTAAGACAAGCGCTCTACTCGCCTGCTTGCTCCCATGGATACTGGTGTGCGCAACGCTTAGCGGCGCGACCGACTACTCTTCTTACTGCCAACGCAGCTGATGCTATCGCTCGGGGCCAGACTGACCGCGTCGTCATCCTCATCCCACTCCTCCCAGGTGGCACGATCGTTCTCGTCCAAGGCGCTGCGCGTCAGCGGCTGGGATTCGCGGTAGTGGCTCTTGCGTCCAGAGGATGACCTGTGGCTCTTCTGCGGAGCCGGCACTTCCGAATAGAGACTCCTGCCGTCATGAGAGGGCGGAAGCGGATAGTGACGCGCGACGGGGTTGTTGGGCATGGGGAACTGGCGCTCAAACTTGGTGGACGCACGGCTGTGGGATCGGTCCTTGGACGTCTCGTTGAGATCACGGTCCCGCCCGCGCATTGCGGACGACGACTTGGTCCTGGTGGCGGCTCTCGAGCCTCTGCTCGACCCTGCCGGGGGTGGGTAAGAGCCATAGACCCCAGGCTCGGGGCGCGGCGCGGGGTCGGCGCGGAGGGTGCTGGAGGAGCGATGACTGCGCGCCGAGACATATGTGTCGCGGTCTGTGGCAGTCTCGTATGTGCTGCGGCGCGTGGTGGACATTGGGGGTGGCGGGTTGGGGGCCGCGGGAGGCGGCTTGGTACTGGGAGCATATTTGGAGCCGACGTAGCTGCGCTGCTCCGAGGGCGGCGGCTTCACTGTGCTGTGCCTTGAGATGGACGAGCCGACATGGCTGCGGTGCTCTGCCTCGGTCAAGAGGAGGGGCACTTGTCCCACGGCTGGGGCTTCGCGGATGAGGCGATCGCCGCGGTACTTGGAAGAAGTCGAGTAGCGGCTTTTGCTATCGTCAAAAACATCTCCCTTTTTACTTGGTGGAGCCCCGGCCTGGCTGTAACGTGCCACATAGGCAGGCGGTTGAGGGTAGTGGCCATTGGTAGCAAAATCCTCAGGGTACCGTATCTTCTCAACCGTACGCTCCAGCTCGACATAGCGCTGACCAGGCATTGGTGGTGGTGGGTGGTGATATTGAGGAGCTGCTACAAAGTTGACTTTTTGTTCAGGAAAAGTGCTCCTCCTCTGGACAGAAGGGACGGGACCACTATCAGAGCCAAACTCTTGACGTGGGGCTTGCGACCGGTCCTTAGTCATCATGCCGTAGGTCATGGCAGCTCCGGCAGCAGCTCCAACAGCAGCGCCCAAGAGACCATACATGCCCGCCGACGAGGCTGAGATGCTGCTATCTGCCTTGGGTGCACTCGGCGGCGATCCCGATGATGAAGAAAATGGCGATCCTTCTATTATCGTCGAGGTTGTGACGCTGCGGCGCAAGATGATTGGGTCATCGTCCATGTCGACATAGCGCGGGCGGTGGGTTAGGGTGGTCCTTGTACCGCCGCCACTGTAGATGTTGCGAGGGGCATCAGTCTTGGCGAGGCCATAATTCCAATCCATTATTCTGTTGACCTCGTCTTCGGTTGATTGCGTTGCACGTATGGTGTCGCCGGAGTGGTATGGCGAGAAGTCTTGAGGCTGGACGTAGACTACCTCCATGATATACCTGCGACTGTGGTGACGATGGATTGTAGTTCACCAGACCAGGACCAAGACCAGTTGATATCTTATCCGTCTCGGTCGCTGTGGCGCGTGCCTTCGGGATTCGTCAGTCTCGTGCTTGTAACGCCTGTCACGGAAAGGGGGTGGGCCCGCAAGTGGACTGCCAAGCAAGCTAGGGGACCAATCAAGCAGGCCATCCCAACATGGACGGTAACAAGTGGGGTGGCGTGTACGTACCTAATAGGAGCAAGACGGAGCAGTTTTGTCAGGTTAGAAGCCAGCTCTTTAGGGGACCTGACACAAGTTCAATGGATGGATCTCGCACTGCCTGGACCAAAAGTGCGGTGAGCTTGAGCAGGTTTGGTTCAGGGGAGCCGAAGCTCAATAGAGAGAGAGGCTGGACTTTTTAGAGAGAAAGAAAAAAAAAAAAAACAGTGTCCCAGCCGATATGGACTGTCCACTTGCTTGAAAAGAGGCAAGAGGCGTGTGCGGTTGACGTATTGCTAGCTTGCCAAAGCGCAAAGAGGCCACCGGCAGGGACCAATTGAGGGTGTGTTCTTCAGCTTTCGTTTAGGGGGTAGATCCTGGTTGTTTGTCGGCGAGAAGTGACTTGCGAAGATGGAGGGCCGGTGCTGATTGGTGCAAGAATCAAAACTTCAAGGATTCAGCTTTATGATAGTTTCACGAAACATATAAAGTTGACTGGGGAAGATTGATGGCGAGGGGAGACCTGGAATGTTTAAAAAGTGCAGATGCGACAACCCAGATTCAAGTACTTCCACCTCAACTACCGGTATACGAATGATGGTGGTGGTGGAAGGTCTTCTTGTCTGCTTGGAACCTAGAACAGGGCGAATCAGGAATGGACAGTTGTGGGGTGATTTTTCTTAATGGAAAGAAGAGAGCATAGACCCCCCGCTTCGATCAAGCAGAGCAAGTCCACGCCCACAGTAGGGTACCCGTCGCCTTGTGCTTGTTGCGGTGTGTCACTTTCACATTCGTTATGCTGCCAGGTTGGTGTGCCGGAAATAAGTCGAGGGAGTGCGTTTAGGCACGGTACCTGCACAGGTGCACAGGACGAACTACGGATGATCGAAACGGTCGTGCACAAGATGGTCCGGTGTGGTCTGGCCTGGCCTGCCACTGCCACGCAGGTGCCAATCCCTTGTGTAAGTGGGGTTGATTGATTGATGGAGTGGATGCGGCAGCCTCCAATGGCTTCGCGTTAGGATTTATGGATGATCTAGAGCTGAGATTCCTCCGCTTATGCCGGAATATTATAGGCACACCAGAAACTTGAAGCACACGCGTAGTTGAAGAACTTGGTTGAGTTGATCAAAAGTACGAAAGTCAGCCCAAACCCAAGTCCAGCTCAAAGGTGCCTTTTGGAATGGCTGAAAAGAGAACAGCTTACTACTGACGGTATCCTGACTGAATGAATGAGCGAATGCACTACGCTGCACTCCACTGCATGGCCAGGCAGGCAAACAAGGTACTGTACGTCGTATGATAACAGGTCTGGTGTTTGGGAAGGGGTGAACGGGAAGGATCAGACTGCTCGAGCAAGTTGCAAGCCTCACTTCCAAACTAAGGACAAGAATCAATCTGGGTTATCCGCAGGCAGGGCCCTCAGTCTGCAGCCGAATCGAAATGCGATCCGATAATTTGTGATGATGTTGTTGTCGCCCGTTTTTTTTTACTGCACGAGAATGGAGTCTTAGCTAGGGGTCGCTGCTTGCCAAATTGGTTCTCCGGAGCCCAGCAATCGTCTGTCATCGACTGGTTCACTTGCTCTTTCAAAACAGAATAAAAGAAATAATAAACAAAAATATCTATTTACGCCGCTTGCACAGCCGAGCATAAAATAGCCAAAAACCCCATCTACGAACCTCCCTATCCATAAATATCACCTTCACCGTCAAACCCAGCCTTTCGGAAACGTCCTGGGGGCTGGGGATTGTCTTCACCGACTTCTTTTCGGACCTGGGGGTTTTTTCAGCATGGAGGAAGGCGTGGGAGGCGGGCCGAGGAAAAGTAAATGCCAGCAGGAATGCCCAACTTGGCACAGGGCAAAAAGAGAGGGCAAAAAAAGAAGCCCGCCCCATCGATCCTGATCCCATTCGACGATTCTGCCCTGTCGACCCCAATCACCGTCCGTTGACGGTGACGAGGGCACGTCGGCGGGGGAACGGGGAAAAGAGAGGAAGGAGGACCGACCAAGAAGAAGCGGAGAGTAAGTGAGTTTGGAGGATCCATCCGTCTTTACAAACTCGGAAACGTACACACTAAGCCCACCCGAAGCACTGCCATCAAGGCAGAACAAAACAATAAAAAGAGAGGCGGCAAGCAAGTAACAAGCACTAAAAAAACCAAGCGGGCAGAAACGGGCAGTGGGCCCTGAGCCGGCAAAAGGGGCCCTGTAAGGGCGCAAAGAGACCCTGCCACGTATCTACTATGCTGCGCGATGATGGGTTCTAAAGAAGTTTTTGGAAACAATTCCGTTGGTCGGGGGGTTCCTTTGCAGGCCGGCCCGTTGGACTTTGAACCTCTTGGAAGCGAACAAAGCACCGAATGGAAACTAACGAAAAAAGCCGGACCGGCCGAGTTATGGGTGCATTCGATCAACAATCCAAGACGCTTGGCCGGCTCTTATTGGTGATTACTTTTTCTGCCTGGTACTTTCCGCATCTTGCTCATGCCCCATAGATGATACGCTTGCACGACGTGGTTTCCAGGGAAAAGCGAATCGAAGTGCCAGTAAGAAAGAAAGAAATGAGAATAAGAAAAATCTAGAAGGGGTTTGTTTATCAGCTTCTTTTCTTCGCATTCGATAAAGCATAAATAAGGACGTGCATACACTACACGTATGTGTCATAATCCCGATTTGTGCCGCTTACGCCAATACGGGGGTTCTTTGGTGCCCAGCCATTTCGATAGTGCGCCTCGCCTCGCGCCTGGCATCAGCTGTCGTGGTAAGATGTGTACGTGTGTGTGCGTGTGTGTGACGTGACAGGCCAGTGACGAACAAATTTGTCTGTCTTTCTGATGAACGGACGGCAGCACATTAATTTTTGCCTTTTGACGTGTTTCTCCAATAATTTCACAGCTCCCTGCGCGGTGGGTACCTAAACTTGCCTAGGTACTCCGTGGGCAATGGAAAGGGGGAGAAGAGTACCAGACTGCTTGCCTGACTGTTAAACCATTAGCCATCACCACTCAGCTGTCGTCGCAAATCTGTCATCCCTCGGCTCTGGTCCCGTCCGCCAGGAAGGTGTGATTGAAATGCACATCGTCACACACAGTCACGAAGCGGATATGTACTGCTGCCATCCTGTTGGCTCTCACTGGGCCAATCGTTTTTTTTTTTTTTCTTTGTTCCTGTCTGTGCCGTCTTGGGACAGGCCACATCCATCACGGGGTTTGTTCCTATTAGAATCTGCGCGAGAAAGTAAAATAAAAACAACAAAAAAAAAACTAAATGAAAAAAAAAAAAACGAAAAAATGAACAAAATAAAAACCATAGAAGAATCTAGGCTTGGTTTTTGTTGGATCATGATGAATGGCACACTATCGGTATTCCACCCGCCAGTCAGTCCCCTTTGTACATGTACGACGCTGAGCGCGTGACTTTTGCTACATATCGCTACTGCAGCCCAGCCGGGGTAGAAGCTAATAGCATGCATCGCATTCTGCAACAGCGCTTTGGGCTGGTATTTACGTCCTGTTGTAGTAAGGGTAAAAGCAAACGAAAACAGACATCGTGACCAGGACGACTTTCTAGAAAGAAAGGAAGAAAAACAAAAGAGAGAAAAAGAAAAATACTGGGTCCCCAATTTGCATTGAATGTTAGGCGCCACAAGCCCAACCACCGCTGGGCCGCAGTGCTTGCTTCTGCTTCCTCTTTCAGCTACTTGCAGCACGGACAACTGCATGATGCCGTAGCTGTTGTCGTGTGAGAGAATGATTGAGCCGCTATGTGATGCAATCGAGTCCCTGAGCAACCAGACCTCCTATCGATGTCACACTGGTGATGCTTTTCAAAACACTGCGCTTTTATTTTCCCGCATTCTCGTCATAACCTTTATTATTGTTTCTGTTGGCGTTGTTTATGTTACAGGATCCCCAAGATTGCTGCTTTACAGCTACACATTTTTTTCCAGCTCTTGAACCACATTGAACGTGACAAGTCATCTCTGCGGGCCCAGATAAAGGGCCTGGACTGGACACAGAGAAAGCAAGTCACACAAAGAAATGCCCATCTGTCCACCGCCATTCCATCATAGTTTCCGCAGAACTCCGTAGCTCCACCCTAGAGACTGCCTCCGGCACCCGATCCGGTGGGACTCGGCAGTCCTCTGACCAGACATAGATTTCCAGTCCGTTTACACTGGTCTCCGGGGAGAAGAGTGCAGAGGCAAGTGCATGACGTTGGAGAATCTCCATCTGCTGCACTAGCCACCAAATCCCAATCGTGCCGTTAAGCTCTCAAACATAAGAGGCTAGTTGCCAGGCTATTGACCAAGTGCGGAGCTCGACCTGAACTTTGGCCGGGTGTGCGATCTTTACAGTGCTCATGATCGTAAACGACGGGGCAAGGCAGGGAAAACAAATGCAAGTGTAACAAAGAAAAGAATGTTGGCCGGGTTGAACTAGCAGCAACAGCAGGCACTTGAAAGCGTCTTGGGGATCCGTTGTTGAACGCCCGAATGTTTTGGTTGTAAAAACAGCGAAAGCGCAAAAAACAGACAGCCCAAGTATACCGAGAACTTTGCCTTTGGCCGTTAGCCCGCGATGTTGTATCGCGGCCTTGAGCCCTGGCGGTCCTGGTCCTTCTCAAGTCGAAAATTGGGGGAGGGACAGAGCAAGGAAGAGGAAAAAAAAAAAAAAAAAAAAAAAAAAAAAAAGTACCTCCCTAATCATCCAAGGGGAGTTTGCCCCTGGCCACCTCCGCTTCATACGTCCCCGACGGAGTGAGCCCACGAATTTAAACTCTACGTCTCTGCTTCAGCTGTGTGGTTGGCTGGCTGGCGGGACAGTGGGTTGTCTCCCTTATAAAATGTCCCAGCAATCCTCGGCAGCGTGGCAGAATTTGCTACAAGCAACGCTAGCCGACAGGCTGTAATGGCTGATACCAATCTTCTCGTCCACGTACTCGTCGGCAAAGTTATCGGCACCCTTTGCCATGGCACCCACAAAGACGCATATGCTCTCCTTGGGGTCCAGGCTGTCAATGTAATCCCTAACCCGAACGACGGGAGCATCGAAGCTGAGAGTTACCTTGCGGCAGTGGGGTGGCAGATGGTCGGTTATGGGGTTCTGAATCACGCGCAGGAGCTTCTCTTGCGAGTTGGTCGACCTGATGGACAGGCGGTGCAGAAGTTGAACCATCAGTCCAGCAAAGCGCTTGAATGTTCGCGGGATGCGGACCGAAGGGGACACTTCGATGAGGACGCCCTTGGCGGTCTGGATATAGATTTGCAACTTGCCCGCCTTGTTTATGGGCGAGTCAAGCAGTGTGAGTAGGCACTATAGAGAATAGCAGGTGAGCACCGACGGCGGGCGCGATTTCACATATAGGTTAGCCAAACGTCTTCAATGGGACCATTTCAGCATGCATGTTGAATGCAAACGCAGCACAGGTTGAAAGAGCGCAGACCTGGTGAGTGATATCGGGGCGGGCATCGCTGATGTCGCGATTCATCTTGCGCATGACGCCGATGTGCTCATCGCTGTTGAGCAAAGAGTACTTCTCCTCTCGCGGAGCAGTACCCATGCGGTTGGGACCAGCCGAGTGCGACGCCTTGTACGTTTCCAGGCTGGCATTGGAGAGGACGACAATGAGCCGGCGAGAGTCTTTGTCGGACGAGGGAATGGGCTGGTGCTGTTCGGCCACCAGCTGCGGGAGTTCCGGAGGAGGAAGCGATTGAGTTCCTGTCATGTTGAAAAAAAAAAGATACGAACAGAAGCACCGTCAGTCAAGGTTCGAAAACAATTTGTCTGCTGTGTTTCACTTCCAATGCGAACGCTGTTCAAGAGCGTCCTTATCTTGGCAAGTAACCAAAAAGCAAAACAAAAAAAAAGGCCCCGCCAGCTTGTCTGGACCCTGATAGGGAAGTTGTGTCGAGGCAAACACGATGGCGGGGAAATGTAAAACCCCAACAGACGTGTGCACCCATACCGCCCTCACTCAAAAAAAAGAAGAAAAAAAAATCGTGTAATTTTCTGCTTCGAGCGAACGGATGGGATGCCTTCTTCCATATCTTGCAACGACTGCAGTTTTCGAACTCGCCGCCAAAATAGCTCTCTAACTTGGGGGCATTGCAGCGCTGCAGAAAAGCTTCCTCATGGCAATTGGAGTTTTGAGTTTAAACTTACGTGGACGCTTTCCAGCACGCTGTTCTGTGGGCGATGTGGCCATCTTTTGTATGTGCTTTTGAGCTTAGAAGCCTCTTGAAACCTTTCCGGGGATAGTGTAGAAATGGTTCGGTAGTAGGGCACGAGTCTTCAAGCTGTGTGAGATAGCTGGCAGCCCGAGTGTCAAAAGTTGTCTGACGAGTCGAATGGCCAAAAGTTTTGTTTCCAGCTAGACGAGCATGTGGATGCTGATGCTTGATGTGTGGGCAAACAAGTGGGCTCCATGCGGGCTTTATGACTCTGGTCACTGCATGATGAGATGAAAAATTTCGGCTATCTTTGCAACCCCAGGTAAACCCGGATCGGACACCGACTGATTTTACAGTGAAGCTTCATTTATTAATTACAGGATCCGCCCGAACGGAGTTCATGGTATACGATATGTAGCTCCTTGAGGGATTTTTTTTTTTTTTTCTCAAGTCTGTTCGGAGGTCAATATCTGGAATCAATCCATTCTCTTGCCAATGCCGTGGCACGAACAGTCCCATCTATGTTTCCACTGCGACCAACCATTTGTTGGTTGCTTGGCTAGGATGTTTTTTTTTCCCTGCAAGTGGGCAGACACCCTAATTACAAAGTAAAGGTCCAGGTTCAGCCTTCTGAATGAGCAAAGAATCAGAAGCTGCACGACCCCGGTTTTTGATCGGGTCCGCCTGCCGTATCGTTCGCATTTTCTTGCGTTCGATAAGGTACACATGACGCTGCTATGCCGGCCCGGTAGAAAGACGCGGAGTCGGAGTAGATAGTTACGGTGTTCCACTTTTCGCCATCCGATGAATTATTTTGAGACGAGCAGGCTGGACGAATTCCTGATTCCGCCCCTATCTGTACCTGCCGTAATTAATTATGCTCTATAAAATTCCGCAGTAAAACTTTAAGTCGAAGTGATCAAATTGCTGGTGTGGATGGGGAGGAACACTAACTACGCGATGCCGCACTGTAAAGGTAGAGTGGGTCAGCGGGGATAGAGGTCGGCCCGGACCTTTCTCCCCACCGTTCAGTGGTCACTGGACTGACTGTCCTGCAAAGTGCACCTTGATCAATCGTGGTGCAATTGAATGCCAAAGCCCTTCAACTGCAGCGGAGAAAATCCTAAGCAGAACTATCTATTTGCCTTTGCTCTTCCAAATTAGGATTTGCTCTGACACCAATCAGCCGGTCGCTAGTGAGTCCAACACTGCAGATGCAATACATGGTCTTTGCCAGGGACTAAAGTTATGTTTTCCTCATAGCTTGGTTGTTGTCGCTTCAGCTTGCTTAATACTTGGTAAAAAGTACTTTTACGAAACAGGTCGAGATACATCAAACCATCCATCTGTCATTGCCCAGGTCTCTATGCTTGATGATGGTTATTGAAGGTTCAGGCACAAGCCTGCTCTTCTTTTCCTTTTCTTTTTTTCTTCTGCTTCTTTCTGTGACCCGAGCTCCCTTCCTTTTCTTTACTACCTCTCCTCCTGCTCGGTGTTTCAACTCCGGGTGATCAAACCCTGCCACCCGCCATCCGGGACAGGCAAACGAACCCCTCAACGAACCAACACCGTACAGCACACCAACTGCAGTGCAAACGGCTGTCGCAATACATCACATAGCGCCCTGCTCTCAGATCGCGCCTTGAAGTATAATCCTGTCGGATACTGAGGCAGTCTCGAACAGCCACTTTACCTCAAGACTTGCTGAGCGATTCGTCCATGCATGTTCCTCCTCAAAGTCTGGCGATCGAAAGCCATGTCTTTACACAATTGATCGTTAGCAAGCGCGCGCTCTTTCTCAGGATCAATGTTTAGAGAAGTTTTCTCTTGAAGAAGTTTTTTTTTTTTTTTTTTCCTTCTGTCAAATTCCAAGGCCCAGACAATGCCTCCTACGCCAAGCCATGGTTTTGTTCCATGGCTGATAACCGGAACCGATGTGATCACGTTTCGAGTTCATGACCCCCATGGACCCGGCCCAGTAGCACAAGGGGCTGGGTTTCATTGGCGGTTTTATCCTTACCTTTACGCAGTGCTGACATCCAACCAATGTGCCTGGCCTTCCCTTGGAGCTCTTACAGGAACTCATCCGAAAATGTTGATCGGAAGCGATCCTTGTAGGGCTCGGTAGATTGGGTCTGTTCTTACAAGTGTCCGCTGGACGGCCCTGCAGTCAGTATACTACCCACATAAGCTTATTCCCATCCCCACCTTTTCGGAGGCTTTTCATAGCTTTACTTGGCTTCCCGGGTCAAGTCTAGACTATTCAAGGTTCTAGAGCTAGTCGTATTCTAGGTTTTGGCCCTGTGAGACAAGGTGACATGAATAGTTGAGTGGAACAGTCATCAACTTCTTATGAAATGATAGTTCATAAGACGGACATCAGAAACTTTCGGCAGATGAAATTGCAAATACAACCATGGATGCTGCGGTAGGCTTCAGCATATATTTTCACCATCCTCTTACACAGGAGGCGTGCTTCACCTTTACCCCCTCCCAAGGCCAGCGTTTAACTACTACCGCCGAGCGTATCACCAAGTAAGTTGCTTCTTGCAAGTTCTTCCATTCAACAGCTCCCAAAGAGACGTGGGCCAAGATTTCCGGGTACAATATCTACTGTAACATCAGCCGCACCGCCCCATCACCCCGTGCGTTTGTCACACCCACAACCAGATTGTTTTGATAGCCTTTTTGGTGCTGCAGAGGCCTGTTCTTGGCTCTGTTAAGGACGGCTGGTACATACAGTTTCAACATGATAATGCGCAGCCGGGATCGCCCTCTTCCTATGCATCACCCAAGCCCACGCGGAAAAATCCCTCTCTGTCTCTACCCAATACCGGCTGTCTCTGGTTCACGCCTTGGAGATCGCCGCCCTTTTCCTTCTCACCCGTTATGCCTCCCGGACTGCCAAGCGGGATGTGTTATACCCTACATACTCTTGAGCGCCATGCTCGGTCTGAATGGAAAATCTCGCACCTAATATATCCTCCTCGTCCTCCCAGACTGCCCTTCGGTTCTTGGTTCTCTTCTCCACCCTCTTCTTCTCATCCTCTCTTTTATTTTGTTTCTATTCTGTCTTGCCAGTCAAGAGAAGGAGATCACGTTGACCGTGCATCTTACAGTTTCATTTCATTCTTTCACGCTTTTTAAATATTTAATCCAAAACAGTTCTCGGACCATCTATACATTCGCTTTCTCGAGTCGGGTACTAGGGCAGGATGGTTTCTCGAAAGGTTCTCGGCGCTGTGGCGCTCTTCTCGACGTTGGCATTGGCTCAGAACAACAATAATAACAATAACAACAACAACAACAACAACAACAACAACAATGGTCAGAATAACAATAACAACAACAATAACAACAATGGTCAGAACAACAATAACAACGCCGGTGGAGATGCTACACAGTTGGCACCAAATGCCGTCCAGTCCGGCTCCTTCTTTGATGGATCTGATGCAATAGGTGCCAATGACGCGCAGGCCCGGTCAGATGTCTCACGGAACAACTTCATCAACTTCTGTGCCGGCCAGACACTCACTAACGGGCTGCAGCTTATCGGTGGATCCTGCAACGGCATTCGTGAGTCCTCGTGGAACTATATACCTGCAACCAGACTGCCCAAGCTAATCAATGTAATCAAAAAAAGCCATGGGTCAAATCCCTTCCAAGCAGAATATGGTAGCTAGTGTCATCATCAACCCGAAGATGGGTGATGTCATCCCTGCTGGGCAGGATTTCCAGATCCAGGTCCAGACGATCAACCTCCAGGCCGGCTCCTTCACCAACGCCGTGGCGACGTACTACACGGCTCCGCAAAAGCTCAACGGCCAGGGCCAGATCATCGGCCACACTCACGTCACGGTACAGGATCTCGGCCAGAGCCTTAACCCCACCCGACCTCCCGACCCGACCCAGTTCGCCTTCTTCAAGGGTATTGACGATCCTGGCAATGGCCAAGGTCTCCTGGCGGCGACGGTTGAGGGTGGTCTTCCGGCCGGTAACTACCGTGTCTGCACCCTGACCTCGGGCTCCAACCATCAGCCTGTGGTCATGCCTGTCGCCCAGCGTGGGTCCCAGGACGATTGCCAGAAGTTTGTGGTGGCGGCGAACGGAGGACAGAACAACAACAACAACAATGGTCAGAACAACAACGGCCAGAACAATAACGGCCAGAATAATAACGGCCAGAACAATAACGGCCAGAACAATAACGGCCAGAACAACAATGGTCAGAACAACAACGGCCAGAACAACAATGGTCAGAACAACAACGGCCAGAACAACAATGGCCAAAATAACGGTAACAACTTCGGCAAGAACAACTTCCGCAACCGCCGGCAGCGCAACCGACGACAGGATACTTCTGAGAATGCACCTCTGGCTCCCCAGAGCCTCATGGCGTGATCCAACCGCTTACGAGAATGAAATGACCACGTGGATGACTTCAGGAGTCGGGACTCCCATGTCATCGAGTCTGTGGCTGGCTTCCTTTGCCCTGACGCCCTTGGTCGTAGCGGACCTTGTACCGGGTGATTTTGGGGGAGACTCGGTCGGGAAACACGTCCCTGCCGGGTCACATCTTCTACGATGGATGCTGTGTTTTTGTTGTTTTGATGGTTATTTGCGGGTGGTGTGTTCAGGGAATTTTGTCATATTTCTTTTTCTTTCCTCTTTTTAAACCAAAGCTAATCTGTACATAGACTTAATTCTCTTCTATTCGTGAGATCTGACTGTCTCGCGCATGACCCTCGCGGACTTTTGTTGCTGGCCTCTATGGTTTCGGGGTCTCTTTCGATTCCCATCAATCTATACTCTTGTTTTATTTATACATTCCTGCTTATGACGACAAGAGCTGGTTGGTCCACATTTCCGTATCTGTGGCTTTTTTCTTTTTTGTTGTCACTACGCATCAGCCGCGTCCTAATAGAAAATGTAGAGAACTGGAAGAAGAAGAAAAAAAAAGCGACGAAAAATGGTCGGCCAGTGGCACAGTGAAGGGCAACAAGGAAGAGGCAGACCAGGTGGGATTGATTTTGTAGTTTGCAATATACGTCGGCTATAGCCAACTGCCTACAGGCGAGATACGCTTGGCGATGGTGGCTCAACAACCCGACCGCCGGAGATGATACCCCTTTCGAGGAATTTGGTCGGCATATCTACGACTCTCGCGCCTGTTGTTGTTCGAAAATGACATGGTTAAGTTAGCAGACGGTATAGTTTGTCTGTGGCAGACACGAAAAATAGTACCTTAGAGGGGAGGGGGGAGCTAGCTACTGGTGTGATCAAAATATTGGAACTGCCAATAGCTTTCGCGAAACAAAAATTGCGGGTGGAGACAAAACCGAAAAAAAACATACAACACCGAGGATTCCCCAGTGGTCACCCACCTGAGTACTAGTTCGGCCCTCACTGGTTTAACTAGGGGAGAGCGAACGGGATCCCGTGCATTCCAGTGGGTATGGTCGTATGTGATAAATGTCTGTTTGGACAGGAAATATAAGAGCCGATATTCCCCAGATCCCGCGCGTCGAGGTTGACCCGCAGACGAGAAGCTGTTTCTCAGGATGGAAAAGTGGGGGCAGGGGCAGCAAGGTGCATTTGTTGCGAGAATCTTGGATTATGTTTCTTGTTCTATCGACGTATTGTGTCTTGATTGCTGTCAACGATGGTTTATATGATCTTGTTTTACTTTACAAGATTTCTGAACATGTCAAGTGTCGTTGTAATTGGGAATCTGAGGTTCCAGTCAAGGCAACGTAAACCACTCAGATAGTAACTCAATCCATATCCGGACTAACTGGTGTCCGTGTCGCTATCAAGGGGTTTTAAACGCATATATTCCTACAAACAGCGTCTGTGAAAGAAAAGCAGTTACTGGACAGACAATGAATGTCAGAACAAATGAGTTCAGCACTATCCGACAAATCGATTCGTCTTGGAATTTGCCGCGTTGATGTGGCTATTTATGCATAGACTTCACAACAATCTAACCACCACAAGGCTTCATCCTCACGAGAATCACCGAATACAAGTGATTTCACCTCCAGACCCAGTGGTACTGGGAACGACAAGCTGGAACTGCGGTTTCTCCGACACCCCAGTCCTCCCAAGGGGCTTTACACCTTGCTTGCCCAGTGCATTTTTTTCTACTTGAACAGATTGTAAAATCATTGTCCCTCTTACTGTCCATTGCAGTTAATCATTCGAGATGGTAATTTCGATATTATTACTATATTTAGATGTTCCAACACGGTCGGGAACATTACCGCTTTTTACCGACAAAGCATGCAAAATTTCCCTTACTACTGTGAACAAGTATACCTAGTCAGGCCAATACATGCCATAATTACCAGAGAAATTACGCCGGATTGGCGCATTTACAAATTCCTATGAAGATTTGAGCCCGCATAAATACAGATATGCTGAAAATTTGCATGTTCTATAAAAGGCATGTCGGAAGATTTACGGATTTTGCCGTCAAGGTCAGCGTTTTTATTGTCCGAACTCTGGCCTTTTTTTTCAATTGTATTAATTCGGGCTAGACTAGGTAGTACCGGTCGGGGATTTATACCACCTCGCACATGCCCGCCGGCCCTTGCTCTCGGCAATTCACGAGTGCATAGCGCCGGAACGACTTGGGAATCCATACCTATCTTGTGCCCAGCAATGGCCCGCCTTTTTCGTCCTGTGCGGTTTTCCACCGTTTGCAATCCAAACCACGGTATCCCCAACAATTGATATATTGTTATGTGCTATCTTTAAATGGCTGAACCGCAAATGGTATTTACGCGCATCCGATGAACGCAGTAAACCCACAAGCACCCTTCTGAGGTGGAAAGGCCTGGACATAGCGACCAACCCCGGCTTGTGGGCCTAGGCCGTCGCAGCCTCGCCCAGTAAAAGAAGATTTGGGAGTGCACTGCAAAAAAAAAAAGAAAAATAACAATTATTAAGAGTTTTTTTTTCCTATTTGTGTGAGACATAAGAAAAAGGTGGAAAAAAATTACACAATACGAGTGTAAACCCTTATCTTTACAGGTGTTGGTAGGGTCTGGGACGCCGGCGCTGCTGCAGCATAGTCCACCAGTGCGAGGAGTAACAGGGTTATTAGGACTGACTGGTGGTGGTTGCGCGGAAACAATGGCTGGAGCAACCAAAAAGAACACAAGATAATAGCGCATTCTGGTTTGACCAGCTAACCGAACAGTAGCTAATAAAAAAGAAGTGGTGGTGACAGATCAAATAACAATATTAGGTGGGTGTCCTAGAAACCATAATGTCGTGATACCAAATATTTTCGGAAGTAGGGAAAGGGTGGCCTACCTACTTAAACCAATTCTGAGGAGGAGATCTCTATAAAAGGGGATGTATAGGATTTTATAAATAACTAGTAATGTTGTTTCAGTAGATTGCAAACGAACTACCACGTCCAGCGAATGATTGACGTATGACACAAGTTATAAGTGTCACAAGAGGTTTCACAAGTGGCCCCCACGATATATATATATATATATATATATATATATATATATATATATATATATTATCAACTACTTGGGAAAAAAAAAGTATAACCATCACACGATTACCACTAAAATATTTGTTCTTACCGAATAAGCATGATCGAAGCCTCAGGTCCGGATCAAGTCTTCTTTCGTCAACTTGAACAACCATTCTTGTTGCACCTTCCGTGATTAAAAAGGAAGAGACTACAAAGACTGCTTTCCCGGCCTAAAAATTCTGCCTGGGAAAGTATAAACCATGGATCTTTCATGTAAATTTTTGGCTCGAGTATCTTTGCCAATGGCGTGTCGTCGCCCTCAACACAAACTTGCGTCCACAGCCTCTACCCAAGGGAGATTGTGTTGTAATAAAGTCTTTTCAAGAATCATTAGACTGTATTTTTTTCTTGTGTCCTGAAATAAAGAAAGGCGACTGCCTGGTGCTTTGTTATTCTTCCTACCATTGCACATGTGCCAGTCCACAGCTCAACAGTGAATTCTGGAGCAAAAACAAAACAGGAGTGAGCGAACCGACAGAGCTATCATGGACATCACGGCGTGGCCGGCTCCAAGCAAGCCGCTCATGACATTCTTGGATGTCGTTGAGTACTCGTCCCAGATGGCGAGGGCCGATATCGTCGCCGTGAGTCCCACCCCCTACATAAATCCATCTAATCGTAACCAGGAACATGCAGTCAATATGAACTAACACCAAACCTGGGAACTCCCAACCACGAAAAAAAAGGGCCGCATACCTCTGACGCAGCAAGAAATTGACAGTATCGTGGCCGTCAACGGCAACCGCCGGCCCATCGAAGTGCTCAATCCCACAACCCCTACTGACGGGCTGCCCAGGATTGGCCCGCAGCAACCTGGCGCTTCACCGAGCTACGGTGACGGCGGCGGCGGCGGCGGCGGCGGCGGTGCCGACGATGGAGCAACAACAACCCCTGATGCGGATTGGACCGTGGTCTAGGAGGCCAACCCCAGCAGCAGCAACCAGGTTCTTCTGGCCGAGAACATGCCGCCAACCGAGTCAGCCGCGCCAGCCGCCGCCATGGATGCGCACAACAACACGCCCATTGAAGGGCCACCCTTGATGCTGTTCGCGTCGACCGTGATGCCCAACCGTCAAGCCGGAAATGCGGCTGTAGGCGACGACACTCTTCTCAAGCCTGGCATCTCGATGCTGCCTGCGACCACCCCAGTCGTCGCAGTGGAGGCGACGAAGGCGGCGCCCGCCTCTGCCGCGAAGTAGAGTGGCAGCGACGTGGAGCTGCGGGTGCGGCGGCATGGGCAGCGGCAGCGGCAGGGGCGGCATTACCGCAGCTGCACGAAGCAGCAGTAGCAGCAGCAGCTCGTCAGGAGGCGGGTCCCCGCCCTGACTGAAGACGATCCTGATGAGGACCACGGCAGACAGGGGCAGGATACAGGGTGTGGCGTTAGGTTGTGTAATGGGCGTCTGGGGTGCATATTGTCGGGCAAGTCCGAGAAAAGGCTTGTGCAGAGGTAACTCTTTTTGCTTTTTTTTCTTTTCTTCTTGGCTTGAATTTGGTATTTCTTTTTCTTTATCCTGTCTCGAATAATGCAAGGGAATGCCAAGATGCAGAAAAGGAACGATCGTCGATTACCAGGGACATGCCTGTTCGGAACAGGGTTCGTACAGTAATTGTTTGTCTCCCCCTTTTTTTCTTCTTCCAATGTTCAGCTGAATTGCATGCGTCGCAAGATTTCAAGGTTGCAGGGTACATATCGCTTACCTCCTAGGATTGAACAAAACAACACAAAAAAAAAAAAAAAAACCTTCCGATAGATCACGATCACGATTCCTTCCAGGGCGCAGGGCTGTTCAGCTGAACTTGCTCTGCCGCTGTGGAGATTGCGACTTGCTTCTAGGTTGCTACGTTCGTTTCTACAACAATGTTATCGCTCGGGAGGGATCCGTCAAGGATCCAATTTGGATCCAAGAGGCTGGGAATGTAAAGTTCCTTATACGAGAAAGCAACAAAGGCATAGAATGAACTGTAGAGGCACATGCGTAGATGACTTCAAGAAGAATAATTTCAATTCTCTCAACACTAATCGTGACAAACGTGAGCCGTCAGATCTTGTCTTCTCAGATAAAATATTCTATCATCCCGGCCGTTGGCCAACGCCACCTGGTAAAAAGGGAGGAGAAAAAAAAAAAAAAAAAAGACCAAAGACCTCATTCCCTGGATCCACGCCATGTACGCCCGCTAAATCGCCCCTCAAAATAGTACAAAGGAAAATGGGAGAGAAAACCAAAAAGTACAAAAAATAAAAACGGAGAGGAGTGTAGGCACTCCCTGCAGAATGGTATCTTGCAACAAAGCCAGATGAATCCTCATTATCTCAATGTAGTTCTTTTGGTAACGAAAGTGGAGAAGTAAAAGTTGTACATGAACTCATAACATTTCAAGAACGCGTGTTTGGTCCTTGATGTGGACGCGCCCAGACTCCTTGCTGGCGCGTGCCTCCTCAGGAAGGCTGTAGCCAGCAAATGCAGACATGAGGCTCTGACCGAAAGAGTCGGCGTCCGTGTTGATCTCGACGATGCTCTGCAGCGGGCGGAAGGTAAAATCGTCGTCCTCGCTTTCGTCTTCCTCGTCCGAATGATAAAACGATGGGATGTCGTTGGATGCGGTGGAGTGTGGTGAAGAGATGGCCGGCGATAGCGAAGGAGGAGAAAGGGAAGGGGTCTCGGGCCTCGACTGCGAGGTGAACATGCGCTGGCTCGGGGGCGGCGACAGTACAGTGAAGTAAGGGATGCTCTCGGACTTGGCCGAGGTGGCAAAGTTGTCGTCGTCTTCGTTCTCCTCGACAATGTCGTCGGGTATGGCGAGCTCCAGGCGCTCCGAATTGGTGTCCTGGGTCGTCTCTGCGGGAACGTCGTCGGAAAGAAACCTGCGCAGAGACTCGGGGGACATGTCTCGCGACCTGGAGCTGCCTCTGGATGGGGACCGCACAGTCCTCTCATCGTCGACAACAGAAGACACAGATGCTGAGATGGTCTCGGCCTCGGTCTCGTCGGTGTCGTTCTCCTTGCGCAGAGACGACTTGCTGTTGGACCGACTGAACAGTTTTCGTGGCGACCAGGGCCATGCGGGCGTGGGCGAGACGGGGCGCTTTGAGGAAGATCGCGACCGCTGATCCAGATTTGGCACACTAGCAGCCGACGTGCCAACTCTGCTGAACGGGGTAGCCATGGGGACCGGGGGAGCTGCCCTCGGCGCAATGAACTTGTCGGCTGGGTTGAGTGTCATGTAGTCACCACGACGGACAGAGTTGACTGAGGCGCTGCGCTTTCGGGGTGACTGCTGGACGGGAATGGTGAGGGTGTTGACCGGTTGGCCAGGCAAATAAGGACAGGCAGTTGTCGATGGTAATGATGGATCGTGTGTTTCTGATGTGCCGTCAACCTCATACTTGGGCCACATGATAAATATTAGCATGCTCATGTTGATATAAATATATGTAGGGCAAGACTTGATATGAATAAATTGAAAAAAAAAAAAGACAAAGATACTCACGTAGTAAAAATAAGTCTCGCCCATCTTCAAGCCTCCACTCTCTTTAAATGAATGGCAGGCCCTCCACTGGCCACAATGTCGCCTACTATCTCTTTCCATGTTGTGTTCGTTTGTGAAGTTATCCCAAGAACCAAAGAGTTTGACAGATCGGATGGACGGATCAGTGAGACTATATGTAAACGAAAAAAAAAGAGATGGGACGAGGTTAGTCTAGATCCAGGACTTGAGGAAAGGCGGCTCATTTCATTAAAGAAGGAAAAATCTTGAGGTTGGATTGGACAACAGTACGCCACACACACACCCTCGGGACCCCGAGGACGGCCCAAGTCAACCAGTGTCCCCTGCAATGGAATATCGCAGCCTTAACGCAGGACCACTAAGCCTCGCAATGAAGACTGCCAGGTCACGCATGCTGACGGGAGCTGGAGGCTACTGCATGAGGGACCCGGTAGGTCCCACATGCGCCCGGCGATATGATCCTGAACATGGCTGGCTTCTCGAAAGCTGGCCCCGGTAGATGGCAAAGACATGATGACGGGCTGTGAAATGAGGTCCATCTCAATGTCGCAGGGCTGATGGACCCCATGAGGAAGTCATAAGTGGGACGAGTCATCAAAAGTGACTGCACAGCCTTTGAAGACCAGGGTGCTTTGTGCCCAAAAGAGACTAGCGTCGGCAACAACACGACCAGGAGCTGCCAGGCACCTGGGCAAAGCTGACTCCAGCTTAGGCTGCACGTACAGTACAGCTGTCCATTGACTCGCCTAAAATTGGCAGGATAGGTAATTACCGGAAAAACACAAACAAAAGGACGAGAAAACCTTACGTGACGACGTGTGTTTGATAGTGGAGCCACAAAGAAAATCCAACTTGGACGGCTGACAAAAATCCACGCAATTCGACTCTTCCGACGCTGTGGTTCGCAAGCGAAAAATCTCGGGTCCGATTAAACTTCCGAGATTTTTGTTTGTCCAAGGTGGAAATGAGGAGGCGCTCAATTGTCTTGTTTTTGACTTATTCGAGTAACGAATGCGTGTGTCTCGGCGGGTGAAAGTTCGTGCAGGGGGGATAACAAGCGAAAGAATAAAAGAAAAGAGCTGAGCAATATTGATAGGGAGGGAGGAATGGGCCCAGGGAAGAAAAGTCCTTGTTGTTTTTTTGATAGGAGGAAAACACTCTAGACTCACAAATGAAAGGTATAGAGTGTTGCAGTTGGATCCATCATATTTTGGATGATTTCGACGAGATCAACTCGCCGCACCTGGCCGTCGAGGCGAGAAAGGACTTAATGGCGTCGGAGGACTGCGGTGGAGGGCACCCTTTTTAAGATATGTGCAAGCGCGCCTTTCCCTCTGGTTGCGTTCACCCGAAGCCAGTGTTCCGAATACCGCTTTTGGAATAACAAAAAAAAAAAGAGTACCCCAGATCGGAAGACTGCAGCTTCATGCAGACGAGATCCGTTGTGCCGCTCACACAAATTAATGGACGAAAATGAAAGGGGGCTGCAGATGGACCAATCGAGAGGCCGGTCCGCTCGTCAACAAGCGCCGGGAAAAAAAGAGTGGTCGATGGACGCCGATGTCCAAGACTGGATCTACCTTCGGAGACGGCGAGATGGGAGCGAAAGAGGAAGCAAGCGCGAACAGGGGTCGATGAGTGGCCAGCGCTTAGAGTACTCTCCGACGCAACCCAGCAAGGATTGTTTTGTGTTAGGTGGCCAACGAGAGAGCGGGAAGTCTAGAGTAGAAGCAACCTGGAGCTGGGCCACTGCAACATCGACCACGAAACAGAAAGCTTCCGAAAAAAGAAAAAGAGCGAAGAAGAAAACCCCCAAAGAATGTCGGTCAAGCGGTGGGAGCCGTTCGCGGGCGAGCTACTGCAGTACCACAGAGACGGGATTCGAGGCTGAATAAAGGAACGGCTTGAAACATGCGGCCTTGCCGTGCGGTGAGGAAATGGAATACCGGAGTACTGTTGTGTTTAAAGCGTATATAAAAAAAATAAGAAAAAAATAACAGTAAAATGAAAATAAAGGATTCAATCCAGTTGAGTACTCGAAATTTACAAAACCAACAAACACTCATAATGACGTTCCAGTGACGAGCAGCACCAAATTATATGTATTCCTACCAAAAAGGCGCCAATCCCCCTGAATCCACCAGCTCCAGGAATCGGTTTGTTCCTCAAACCGCTTGAGGCCATGAATAGCTTCAAAAGATCAAAATGACCAGCATTTGGCTCCCAGGAAAAAAGGTGGCGCGGGCAAACAATCGACACAGGGGGACATTCTCGGCACGGTGCTGTCGTTCATGCTGTTGCGAAACCAGTCCCCTTAGCAATCTCCGCCTAATGGCGACCCGGTTTAGAATACATAGTCCAAGCTTGCGGGTTTAGACGACGTGTGAGGTTTATTGCGACTGATGGCATATTCTATCGCCATTCGAGCAAAATCTCTCTATTTTAGCCCATCGCGTTTGCATAAATCCTCCTTTGGGGGGGCAAACTTGAATACTTGAATTTACCCTGAAGACATGAAAACAAAAAAAAAAAAAAAAGGTTTGGACGGCGTTGTTGGTGGCTTTTGCCGGCCCCCCGAAACAGCGTCCCCCACCCCCCCAAAAATGGGTGCTACTTTGCATGCGGCCTACCAAAAAAGGACGGGATGGCCAAGCAAGGGCAAATCGAATGGACCCAATGGGAAGCCGGACAACCGCGGGACAACCACGGTTTTGGTTCCCGCCCTGGCCGAGCTTTTCGCCTACAACTAGACGATTGGATTGGCTGGTCGCTTGCATCCAGCTAGCCGCGTAGCATTGATCGACTTGTCTCAGCTTTTGGACCCTTGTAGGTCCATCACGGAGACCCTGGTCGCCTTCTTTTTCTGGCGACGCAAAAATGCAACCAAAGAAAGGATGACAAAGTCCTTTTGTTTCGTTTCATCCCAACACAAGTAAGTAGCACGTGATGACTAATCCATCCGGCAATCAATTTGAAGTAAAGTAACACAAAGTGATTACGACGTGGTACAACCAAGTCAGTCATCCAGTCCCATTCCATCCTGGTTGGGATGTTGGTTAACTGACTCAGTTAAATCCGTTCCTGACCGACCGACCGGCCGGCCGACAGCCAACAAACATTCAGCCAACTAGATGCTCTCAACAGGTTCCCCGTGCGACGTGTCAAAGGCCAGTCAGCCCCAAGAGAACCACGCGGTGTATCCCTTGCGTTCTTAGTGGCGCTAGTTTGACAATTCACACGTACAGACGCCATTCCCGTCCGTTGGATGAGCTTGGGGGCCATCCTTGTCATGGTGGCTTTCCCGTCTGCCGCTTTATTGTCTTTCTTCCCTATGTTCCTCGCTTACTTACTTCCCATCATGGTTTCTTTTTATACGGTTACTGGCTTTCTTTGTGCGTTGATGGGGAAGATAACATGAAGTTCGTGAAAAGAAAGTTAAACATTTAGTTCTAAGTTTGTTCTAGCGCTAGAAAACCAACAAACACATCCGGGGTTGCCGGCCATTTTATGCACGCAGGGTTCTCCATGCAGTGTGATTGTACTGACAGATGAGAGTCACATTTTTCTATTTTGTTTTTTTTTTTCTTCTTTTTTTATTACATTGCGCACAAAGGCAACTCGGCCGTCCCTAGCAACGTAGTCCCTTGAAACTGCATCTCTAGCACATCGACCGTGTTCATCATACTGGCAAGCCACAACATCTTGATGCGCCACCATGCAACCAACGTTGGCTTTTGCCAATCGCGTCCTTTTTTTGGCCCCTTCCCCTCTTCTCGAAAAGCTACCATTGTTTTTAGCCACTCAGCTGCAGCCCTAAAACGTTCCCAGACAGCAATCTGGATCAGCCTGTTTTTAACGCATGAACAAAACAAATGTAGGAGTATCCGCATGCTCGCTCCGTGCTCTAAGTGCTTGCTAGCGGCTTTTCTCTCCGCGTATTTTTGGCATTAAGGTCCCTATGTCCTGGCAGCAAAAGTAGATTGAGTGCTTGAGAGTATTATGATTAATATATTTCGAAACAGTGCCATTGCCTGTTAGAATAATCCCGTGAATTGGATTTTAAATCCGGGCCTGATCCAGCTAGCGATTGCGAATTTCCCAAAGAGTGAGAGGCGTCTTGTCCCGGGTACACATTCCGCATCTCCTTTCGCTCAAATCATCATACAAGCCGAACACTCCTTCGGCCGATCCCTGAGTTTCCGTCTATGTGTACCATTACCAATACTCCACCAATAGTGTAAACGATTAAGAACTCCCAAACCTATCAAAAATGAGATCGAAACGCCCCTAATGCCCATAAGATATATCTGTTAAAGACCAAGCCTAGCCGAGGTCGCGGTAGATCCAAGTTACCCACATCCACACTCCACTTCAACCCAAGTCTTGTACGGTGGGAATAAATCAGAAACAATGGCCGGGACAAAGCCATTGGGAAGAATAAAAATAACAAATGGAATATAGAGGACAGTGAATTCAAAAGACCAAGGGTATCAAGCTTAGGCTTTCGACCTCTACTTCGCCTTGGCAGAGGCAGTCTTGGCCGCCTTGTTAGCAGCGGCGTTCTTGGCCCTCTCGTACTTGTCTGTGACATCACCCTTGTACATCGTGTTCAGCCACCTATCCCAGATGGTGAAGAAAGGCTGTGAGAAGTTGGTTTTGATACCCCAACTCTGGTGGTGAATGTCATGATAGGCGGCGTTGTTGCTCGTGATCCTCTGCAGCGGATCCCAGGGCAATTTGTAGCCACAATGGTCATCTACCGTCTTGATAGTGCTGAAGCAGAAGAACATCATACCCATCCGTGGGCTCATTGTAGACAGCTTGTAGGAGAGGCCAGCTCCTACGGTGTCCAACAAAAAGCCCTCGATCGGGTGGTTATACAGGGCACCGTACGCGTAAGGTACGTAGAGTCGGTGGTGGCGAGAGTGCCAATTGGCTGTGAGAGAAAGCGGTTAGTTGCAATTTAAAAGACGGCTATATGACGATGACATCGGCACGACTCGTCAAGCGTTCAAGCTCCATGACATCGGGTCGAGGCTGGGATCAGAGCTGCTACTCACTGTACATCCACTTGTTCACATGCATAAGACGATGCCAGAAGTACTGCCATGTGTCGAGGAACGCGACCGCAAACCAGAATTGAAGCGCTGGAAGCATGAACCAATATATCGCCTTGGCGAGGCCCAACTCCCATGCCGCAAAAGCAGCGTCTGTTGTGGCTCCGGCAACGAATTCATTCGACATGGCGGGGTAGTGACCACCGGCGAGCGCACCGGCAAGCCAGGTGTGGCCAGTAGAGGCCATGTTCTTGGAAAGGGCGGCGGCGTTGAGGCCCAAGACGCCAAGTATCGTCGGAAGAGCGCGCTGAGCCAGGCGAATGCGCGTAGCCCACACCGCAACGGCATAATCCTCGCCGCCAACCATTTGAGGCTCGTCAGTGGCGGACAGGACTGCCGCCGTTATGGTCTGAATGACTTGTTGGATGAGGACATCGCGGAGAACCTCGCTGCGGGTGGCGTGGTTTCGAGAAGTGATCTCGTCGGGGGTATGAAGACGGTACTGAGGAAACAGGTCGTAGACGTCGATTAGATGGAAGAAGAGCGACAGCATCCAGTATGCGACATGCGGAAGAATGATGGGAAGCCAAAAGTCGGAGATGAATGGCAACAGATCGGGTAGCGGCGAGAGGCTGTAGCTAGGAAGGGGTGGCAAATCAGACATGACGGTCGAGTTCGCCATGGCGGTGATGTTGCCGACGGAATTGACCATCACCGAGAGATTTCGGGCTGTATAGACAACAATCTCTATCAATCAAATGCTGGTCGAAAATTGAGAGGCGTAGGCCGAACTCCGGATCGGTCGGGTGGGAGCTGTACAACCGAATTGAAGTTGATGAAGGAGACAATTGAGCTAGAAATCCGACAACGAAGTCGGTGATGTTGATTCGGATCAGATAAGAACAAATGGGTTACACCAAAGGCAAAAGAGAGACACGAAGAGAGGTCAAAAGAAGATTAAATTGGCCGACTTCGTGACGGTCCAGAAAAAAGTCGCCTCCTCGGTCGGATGTTATGGTGTGGAGATCAAATTGCTGTTGATGACTGATGCTATTAGGCGTAGTGCTGCCGATCACCGATCAGGCGTGTGGCCACAGACTACGCTCCAGTTTGCTCAATTTCGCTTGAAATAATGGTCCGGCACTTCCGTAAAGTCGTTCCATTAACGAACAACTTCTCCCGGGTCTTTGCGTTAAGAGTGTTGGATCGTATGCTGCCGTGAATGTTAATTCCAATGGGCTGATCAGAGATTTTTTTCCGTCTCCATCAATTATTTCCTTCATTTCAAGGCTTCCATGCAATGCACGTTAGTGACCTGAATTTAATGTTTTCGTCATCTGCCTCCACACCAAGGGGCGGATTGGCTTGACACCCTTACTTTACCGTGAACAGACGCGGTAAACCCTGTCGCAAGCTGTTCAGTGTTTACACCAGCACACGTGATATGTCATGCTATGCTGAACTCGTAGAAATTCGCCTTCCCCTCAGACCCCCTTTCCGCGTCACCTCTTTCGGGTTAGTCTAATTCTTGGTCTGTAGCAATAGGTGGCGGGGCACTCCGTCTTTTTTTCCTTCCCAGAGGGTTTTACTTAACCCCGCCTTGCGCAGACTTTGTCCATCACAGCTTTAATCTTTTTAAGACTACTCTGTCGCATCAAAGATCAATTGCTTCCACAGCCACGCCTCTGTCTATTATCGCCACTAGTAAATACCGCCAAGATGATTATCTACAAGGTTAGTAGGGTGGTTTTTACACAAGCGCCTGTCGCGTCGCTAACTGACCTCGTTGATTTATAGGATGTTGTGACCGGAAGCGAGATGTTCTCGGACGCTTACGACCCTAAGCTTATTGATGATGTCGTTTACGAGGTCGACTGCACAATGATCACTATCGACGCCGTCAACGTTGGTGTGTGAAACCGGAGGCCTCCATGAGCAGTGACGCAAGAACTATTGCGATCCTCGCCACCAGATGAGCATGGGACTGACACGGCTTGCTGCCATACTAGACACTGGCGCCAATGCCTCAGCTGAGGAAGCCGAGGAGGCTCTCGAGGACGGCCCCACCAAGGTCAACAACATCATCCACTCATTCCGCCTCCAGAGCTCCAGCTTCGACAAGAAGAGCTACATGACCCACCTCAAGGGTGAGAGATACCGGCCCATACCATATATATACACCTACATCGAAGGAAATGGCGAGCCGACCAGTTGTTAGTTACAACATACTAACAGCGTACTTTGCTCCGATATATTAGGATTCTTCAAGGCTATCAAGAAGCACAAGCAGGAAAATGGTGCCTCTGAAGAGGAGATTAAGGCCTTCGAGGATAAGGCCACCAAATTCGTCAAGAACAAGCTTCTTCCCAACATGAAGGACTTCGAGTTCTACATTGGAGAGCATTTCGACCCCGATGGAATGTGAGTAGATATGCAACCCGAACCTACTGTTGATTCTTGCCTGGGTAATACTAACAAAATCAAATTTATAGGGTTGCTCTGGTACGTTTTCCATTGAATTCGCGATGTGCCGTATAATACTTGAATGGCTCTGGATTGTCTCGAGAATCCAACACGCCGGAATCTTCCAAACAAACAAGGGTAGAAACATTCATGATAGATGATGCTAACATTCGACTCCGTTACTTGCACAGCTCAACTACAGGGAAGATGTACGTACTCTCGAGACCCCGAAAACAGCAGGAGCAGTGCTAATATTAGACTTGTTTGTAGGGTATCACGCCGTTTTTCACGTTCTGGAAGGACGGTCTTACTGAGATGAAGTGCTAAACGCTGCGCTACAGAAGGCAGGGCATTAACGGGAAAATCCATCACATGGAGTCTCTGGGCATCTGACGGCAGATGGAATTGCGATTATAAGCAGCCTTGGGGATGTTTGAAATGGAGAGTTATCTGATCAGGCGTTGCCTGTTGCCAATAAATACACAGCGGATGAACGTAATGAAAAGCCCAAACATTGAGTCCATTTGAGACTGATGTCGATAAGGTTGCCGGTTTCGTATTGAAGATTTGTTGAAGAAAGAGTGATTAAATGCCCAAACTGTCCCTAACAGTACTAGTGAAGCTGGTCAATGTGCTGCTGAAGCAAGTCTTGCAACATAATCCTGATCATTGGCTTGGAAATTCCTCTATGGATGACCACTTGCTGAGTCCAGATCCTTGTTATCCATCATTTCTCGTGATATCTGAGTATTTAACTATTCAAGTTCAAACAGCCTCTCATCTAACAACGCGCTAAGATGACAAGATGCGGGTTGCCCAGTTGAGAGAATTGTCTACTATGGACCTAATGGACGGAGCACGGGGGTCGTGATGGCGATCACTAAGCCTGGTCATGGCTTGGATTTGCCGGCTAGGGTTCATGACCGCCTGAGCGTTACAGCACCAGTGATGAAAGTTGCGCTGCGACCCATTCGCCGGCCTGACATGATGATTTCCAACTAGCATGTAATTGGTCTCCTTGTTCAAAAAGTAGGTCGGGTCGACATTGGTATGGGAGGCGGCACATCTGCATTCCCGCCAGAAGAAGCTGCAGCAGCTGTAACTGCCGGCTTCTTTTTCGGCGGAGGCGGCGGAGGGGGCTTCTTCTTGGCCAGCAAGCCCGCCGCCATGCTGGCCGTCGACGCAATGCTGCTCGCACCACCGGGAGAGCCCGTCGCCTGCGCACCGCCGCCGGGCTGCTGTGGTTGGTGCTGTTGGTGGTAGGAAGAGACCTTGTCCGCGATGCCGTACTTTTCGTTGAGGCCGTTGGCCGTCTTGAGCCCAGCGGCCACCTGCTCGCCGTGGCGCTGCCTAAAGTTGTTGGCGGTCGAGGCGGCGGCACGCGCGTCCGCCAGGGACACGGAGCTCGGGTCCTTGCGGAAGTTGCTGGCCGTCCTGAACGCCGCTTGCTTCTGGGCAAAGGTCGTGCCGCCGCCTGCGCTCGCTGGGCTCGGCGCGGCCGTGGCCGATGCCGGGTCGTTTGTTGAGAGTGCGGGTGATGATGACGATGTTGACAGCTTGCCGAATCGAGACGACAGCCCGCTTATCGACGAGGAGAGGCCCGAGCTGGGCCGGTCGGAAGGTGAGACAGTGGAACTGGTCTTGCCCGAGGAGCCGATGCCCAGCCCCGGCACGGATATCCCAGCCGCGCCGAGCCGGCTCACAGCCCCGCGGTTCATCACCCCTGCATCTGGGTCGGCCTCCTGTTGGGGAGCCGTGAGCGGCGGAGGCGGGCTGAAGTTGCCGTGCCGCGGTGGAAGCCTCGGAGGCAGCGATGGAGGACCCGAGGACGCAGGACTTGCCGCCCCATACCCGGCAGGCGGCGGGCTGGGCTGAGTCTGGCTCCGCCTCACCGGGGGAGCTGGCGGGTTGGGCCTGCGGGGTTGTGGTGACGGGATTGGGGCAGGCGCCTCCTCCTGTTGAGGCTGGGGAGTCGAGGATGTCGACGAGCGCGGGGCGAGGGGCGGCGGGGGTATTATGTTGGTCGTACGTTTCGGCGGCGGCGCGAACGAGGCCGGGTCTCTGAGCTGGGAGATCGGTGTAGCGCTGTGGCTGCTGGCGGCTCGCTCACCGTCATCCCTGCGGAAGACGCCAGTCTGGGAGAAAAATAAGACAGCATAGGAGGTTTAGGCCCTGGTTCTGATACATGACATGACCAAACACACAGGCTTGAGAGCCGAGTCAGGTGGGTTCGGACATACCACCTGCTGCTTGAAAGTTGTGCCCTCTTTCTCCGGGTGCCAGCCCCTTTTGAAGACGTCTGAGGCGGTGTGTGTCAGTTCTAATCTGCGATGGACAAGTGGGAAAACAATTACTCGCCTTTGACGCCCGCCATCCTGTCTGAGGACATGGTGTCGGCTCCGGAGCTATAACAAAGTGAGTATTATGCTTTAATAAGACTGATAAAGCCCTATGGATGGCTCGGTAGGGGTAGGTAAAGTACTGCAGACAAGGTGATAGTCAACTGAAAGGGGGGGATGTTGGGCCGGCGTGGAGAAGAAGAGAGCACATGTGCAAATAGCGCCGACTTTGCGGGTGACGTAAATCCCTGTCTGGCGGGGCCGCCCCTGCAAGGACCAGGGTCCGTTCGCGTCGATATCAGATGGTTCCGATCCGAAGGGTCTTTCTGAGCCCAAGTGAAAACAAAACATCCGAGCTTGAATTTCTATTTGGTCATTCCCTCCAATTGCTTGTTGTTCGGTAAAAGTTCATGTAACATAAAACTTTGGGAGGAAATCGAATTCCTGCTCACTGCATGTATTCACAGCTTCCTGTCAATCAACTGCCGAGCTGCACAACAATACATGTAGCACTGTTCGCCTCAATCGAAACAGTTTAATTCAGTTTCACAATGATTCAAATCGAAAATGTTCTTGTCTAGATGAGTCTAACAATCCCACATCTCGTGTTCTAAGCTTTCGCAATTTTCAAAACATACGAAAATGAGACAAAAGGAAAACTCCCGGTGAGCAGTCTAGGTATCAGTATAGTCCGAGTGAGTTGCTGAAACATCACCAACAACCACATAACGCCCGCCGTTCTTGCGCCGAAAACAAAAAGAATGCATGCAATGCGGCCCTCGAAATTAGACCGTGTATACTACCGCCCGGACCCCAATCCCTATTGCGTTTTGCGGTGACCGTTGCCTTTCCCGTTACCATTGCCGTGACCGTTGTGGTCGTGGTCGTGGTGGTCGTGGTGATCATCATCCTCAATCTCTTCGGGAGCCGGCTCAACGTCCCCCGGGATGAACTCGTCAAACCTGCGCGCCTCCTCGCCATCCTGCTCCCTCGGCACGAACCGCACCCTTACCCTCCTGACGCCACGCACCTTGCCACCCACTTGTGTCCGGACGGCGTCCTCCACCACGCGACACTCCTCCACCGTCCAGGCCTTAGGCACCGCCAGCTCTATGTCGACGAGGTAATTTTGCCCAGACTTGACGCCCGTGACGCCGCGCAGCTCGACCTCATCGTGCCTGCAATCCTCGAGGGCCGAGAGGCTGCGCGCCACGTGCTTGCTGACCGTCTGCTTGACCTCGTCGTCGAGGCCGCGGTCCGCCAGCTCCTGGAACGCCGCCACAGTGTTGCTGAATCCGGCCCGGATCACGAGCAGCGAGATCAAAAGACCGCCCGTCGGGTCGAGCCACTCGGCGTTACGCCAAAAGTTGGCACCCAGGATCACGAGCAGCGTTACGATGCCCGTCAGGCTGTCGACTCGGTGGTGGACGGCGTTGGAGGCGAGAACGGAGGATTTGCGTTCGCGGGCGACTTTCATGGCTGTAGTGGGGGAGAGGTCAAGTCAGTCCATTTGATCTGGGTTGATAAAAATGGGTGCTGAGGACAAAATGGAGAGGGGATGGGTAAATTCGTCAGAGTGACGTCCAACTTACTAGCATGATAGAGCCATTCCTTGATGACCACCGTGCCGGCTGCCAACCAGGCGGCGTTCAAGCTAGGGGCGAGGTGCCCATGTCCGTGCCCGTGCCCGTGCCCGTGCGCCCCATGACTGTGTCCGTGATGGTGCCCGTGTGCCATGAACTCGGCAGCGGCCGCAGGATCAAGGAACAGGTGAGCGTATAACGTCCCCAGGCTGCTGTAGCACATGAACAGGCCGCCAATGAGCAGCATGCCTGACACGCCCAGCGATCCCAGGCTCTCAATCTTGCCGAACCCGGTCGGGAAGCGGTCCGTGGGCGGGCGGAGGCTCACGCTGACGGTCGCGAGCGTCAGGACGTCCGAGGCCAGGTCAGTCATGCTGTGCCAGGCGTCGGCGACCATAGCCTGCGAGTTGAACATGTAGCCGCCCGCTCCCTTGGCAACGGCCATGCCCAGGTTTGAGAAGAGCCCGATGCGGGTGATACGCACGCCGGCGTCGTTCTTGTTGCGTGACGTAAGGTAGACATTGTCGCCGTGGTGGTGGTGGTGGTGGTGATGGTGCCCATGACCGTGACCGTGGCCCGAATGGCTGCGTGTTTGTTGCTGCGTCGCCATTGCGACAAGCTTGGTGTATAAAGTGGATGTTGACGTACGGCGACTCAGCGAGGTGGGAGACGGTGGCGGCAAAATTAGACTTCGAGAGGCCCTGGTGGTCGTAGTGGAGGGGGAATTGGAAGTGGCTGCGGCTGAAGAGGTCTGGTAGATCCGGCACTGGTGCTGGTGTACGTGTTGGTGGTTGTTGTGGCGGCGGTGGTCGGGACAGGGTGTTCTCAACAGCTTCGAATTGCTTGCGTCGCAGAGGCTGCGGATGCCGACTAAGCTGATTCTGCCGCGGAGGTGCCAATCAATAATTACCCGAGCCTTCAACCTCAGCGACAGCGAGGGCCCCGGATGATGTGCGCCGTGAAACGGAGGCATCAATCAAAACTGATCAACCCAGTCTAGGCGAGCCAGTCAAAATAAAATATGGGCAGATGGGGATAAAGAAAAACAAACAGCGACGCGATTCAATATAGGCTCGGCCCGGCCGGCACAATGGTTGGCGCGCTTGTTTTATCCTTTATTTTTTATCGCGTCTGCAACTTTTGTGTATTCTTTCCCTAGACGCATTGGTCGGTTCTACTGAGGCATTTCGAGTCACCGCTACCGATTTGTCTTGGCCGGGGGATCTGTGTAGCTTCAAAACTGGCCTATAAGTAAGAAACAATCCCGCTACCATTTACCGACCTACTTTGCAGATCGAATCATGGGCGGATGACCGGCAGCCCATTAGGAATTTTTCCGGCTCGAGGATGGAGCCCAATTGCATCACAATGGTCAGTCAAGCCGGGTTGAAAGAGAGAAAGGGCACGCGACATCGGCCTGTGGGATGAGTGACGCTCATCGGATTGATTGGCAAGACGTCAACTCTGTGGAAGCCAATTACTCTAGTAGCCGTGCATTAAGAAACGCGGACAGCATGCAGATGCTGTCACAGAGATTGCTTACTTATTCAACAATCGCCTGCAGGGCTTGGGTGACTGAGGCTACATTCACCTGCAGCCATGAACCCAATTCGCATACCATCAAATACCTGTACCTTGTAGCTACCACGTACCTACTGCCGACGTACTTGACAAAAATCGGGCATATCCTAGCCCCTGTGGCTACCAAGCCTTTCAAGCCTATATGAGTGGCCCCACTAGCGTCGGCTGTCGAAGGCAGTCAAAAGTGGATTTGATTACCAAACTCTGCACAAGCCACGATGTGCATCCACCCTTGATGACGATGACAACTCTAATCCAGCCAGTCCGCCGGCGTCCCAGTGTAGCAACACATGGTAAAAAAACCAGAATTATTCTGTTGCTACACAGCTAAGATTATACATTGAATATATTTTCGGTCCGACCCTTTCTCAATATTCCCTGCTTGCAACAATGTCAGGTCCGGCTTTGCGCAAGCCTTTAATGCGCATCCCTTACACCGATGTGTTTGCCTCACCGCGCATATTTCCCGTGAATGCCAAGACGACCAATGGAGCTGTAGAAGCCCTTCTGGAATTCCTCGCGGCGCCATCCGCGAACGGCCCGTCGACCACCACATGTCTGACGGGTGCTGGTCTGTCCGTAGCTTCGGGGCTTGCGGATTATCGCGGCGACAAGGGAACATACCGCGTCAACAAGTCCTACAGGCCGATATATCATCACGAATTCCTGGCCAGCCATGCCGCCCGCCGGAGATATTGGGCGCGGTCCTTTCTGGGCTGGACCTCGCTGCAGAATGCGAGACCAAACGCTGCGCACAGAGCGATAGCAGACCTTGCAAAAATGGGCGTGGTTTCGTCTGTCGTTACGCAGAACGTCGACGGACTCCATCACGCCGCGGCTGAAGGTTTGGCAGTTGCATCTGGAAGGCCGAACATTGTGGAGCTCCATGGCTATCTCCGGGCGTTGGTGTGCACCAGCTGCAAGACCGAGTATCCCCGAGATTTATTCCAAGAGAATCTAGCTCGGCTCAATCCTGCCTGGGCGGCATTTCTAGAGGAGGCCGTAGCCTCGGGGGCCCTAGGGACCGAAGATCCGGCAGAGCGGAGAGCTAAGGGTATAAAGGCGAACCCAGATGGAGATGTCGACCTGCCAGATGCTCCGTACACCACTTTCAGATATCCCGCATGCCCCACCTGTCTGGCACATCCGCCACAATTGAGTAATGGCGAGGTAGCAAAGATTGAGGTGGACAAGGACGGGGCGTGGGAGTCGCCCAGTAACGCCGGCATTCTGAAACCAGCAGTGGTCATGTTTGGTGAAAGTATCGCTGGGAGCGTCAAGGCTGCTGCCGAAGAGGCAGTCACAGGGGCAGGCAAGCTTATGATCCTGGGGACGTCCCTGGCAACATACTCTGCTTGGCGACTTGCAAAGTTGGCAAAGGACAAAGGCAAACCCATTGCCATCGTGAACATGGGGGGAGTGAGAGGAGAGGATGCTTTTTTTGTAGATATAGACCACCAGCAGACAGGAGCAGAAGGGGTCAGAGTCGAGATGCCGACCGAGGTCATTTTGCCTGCACTGGTGGAAGCACTCGGGCGGACATCGACTGGGGCGGCTTCCAATGCTCAGCCGGGATACGATCACCAAGATTCGGCGGTGTTCAAAGATATGTTGTCATAGACTGTAAGATCAGACTGCTCAGAGACTAAAAGAACTCGGCGCTGGACGTCCTCCTTGGCTTAGGCTCAGAGTTCTGTTCGGTGTCTTCAGCTGCGGCTGGTTCTGTTGATGCTTGTTTCTTCTGGCGCTTCGACTTGGGTTTTGGGGTGCTGTTTTCGATCTCTCGGAGGACTAGACACGTGTTAGACGTTTGAGCCCGACGCTATTATCGTTTGGAGATCCATACCATCTTCCCACTCTTGTTCCTTTTGTTGATCGCCTGCGCCCAAAGCCCGCTCAACATCGACTTTCTCTCCCTTCTGCAGCTTTTCAACCACCTCACGAAGCAGACCTATCCTGACATCCGACTGTCGCATAAAGTTTTCAAAGTTCCTGCGCAAGGCTATCATCTGGATAGACATCGACCCAATGAACAGGAAAATGACAATGTAAAAGGTAGCTGGGTTCCAGTCCTTGGACTTTGTCTTTCGCAGCTTCATGCGATTATTCGAGCGAAACGGCTTAGGTATTAAGTTTTTCCAAAACTCGGTGCTGAAAACTGTTTGCGGTCCTGGACCATAGTTGATTTGCCGGATGCCACCGTATTGCCTTGCGAGCTGTGCAGAGTGGACTGGCGAAAGTATAGCGTTGAGGGCCTTGGAGCCTCGGGGCGAGAATAGGCTGATTGCACGTAGCCCGGACATTTTCGGAGCGTAGGATATTCGGAATCGACGGGGGCTTGCTCGTACAAGGCAAGATGTGCTGGAAAAAACTGTGATGTTGGAAGTGTTCGTCGTCAACGGTTTAGATGCTCAACTTAGACAACACAAAAAAAAAAAAATGAAAGAAGGGTACAATGGCTTGGTTCTCAACCGCGGAGCTGTCCGGGTTGGCTTGGCGCGTTGAAATCTTGACCCCTGCACTCGCCAGAGATCCATGGTGGGGCCGTTGCCCTGTCAACGGATTTGCCGATTTGTCAATCTGATTAGAGGCTCGCACAGTATTAAACAAACGAATGGGTCGCGAGTCTAGCCCAGGGACTAGGGCAAGACGGCGGGTCTCGGAAACAGCGCGCCGGAGACAAACAATCAATCGTCAAATGGATCTTTGAACGGTTAACATTTTTGTTGGCTTGCTAGTATATGCTCATTGCGATGCT
Source organism: Pyricularia pennisetigena (assembly GCF_004337985.1). Lineage (NCBI taxonomy): Eukaryota > Fungi > Ascomycota > Sordariomycetes > Magnaporthales > Pyriculariaceae > Pyricularia > Pyricularia pennisetigena. Next base: position 3,890,651 of record NW_021940918.1, read on the forward strand.
TCGCGATCGTCACTCGTTCTGTTCCTGACAGCTACTAGAATATAGCTTTTCCATGGGCTACAAACACTGCTTTTTTTGTTTTGTTTTTTGGTCAGTAGGATATGATTAGGAACCAGGTTGTTTAACGCGTTGCTTTCTTACATGGCATCCACTCCTCAGGCGCAGGCGGACTCAGTCCTATCTGCAGTCTCATCCATATCGACATGTTCATCGGCTACTGTCGTTCTGCTCAAGAACCTGCTTATACCAAATGACGCGATTGACCCTACCAAACCTTCGACCGCAAACGAGACGCGCACAACAAAGAGTACCCGAACAACCAAGGCCTCAACTGCCAAAACCCCAGCCAAGAAGGCAGAAAAATCTGCGCCGGACGGTCTAGGTCTCACCTCAAAGGAGCGCGCAGGACTCGCCACCAAGGTTGTGAATGCGACCTTGAAGACACTCGGCGATGCTGCAAAACCTGCATCTGCCGCGGCAGCCCAGCCGCCGGCCGAGGCCCAAGGTCTTGCCAAGAAGGCATCCCGGGCTGCGCTGCGACGATCGAGCTCTGCACCGATGACGCCTCTCAACCCACGAACCCTGAACAGGACCTCCTCCTCGCCCACGAAACCAGCTCCACGGCCGACCTCTTCATCATCCGCAGCAGCAACGGCCAGGTCCAATGGCTGCCTGGCCGTTGTAGAATGCGCGCGCGTAGCTTTCAGTGCGCTCAGGGGGCTTCAGGCCACGGGAGAGACAAAACTACCTGAACTACAGTTGGAGAATGGTCTTTCTGCGCTCGCAAGTCGGCTAGTCGCAGTTGGGATGCTGGATCAGGCGGTCAAGGAGCTTCGCCATCTAAAGCAGCGATTGGACTCCCTCTTGGGATCATCCACTGCAGCTGCCCCGGCTCCTAAGAAAAAGACGGCGAGGGCTGCGCAGTCGGAAACGGCAGCTCCAGTTGCCCGCGTGTCAGACATTCTTGACTTTGGTGTGATGCAGCTTGAAAACGCCGGAGCAATCACTGAACTGGTTATATCGACGCAGTTGCTGGCCCTCAGGGTGCTCTCGCTAATGAAGAAGCCGCAACATACTCAACCTGCTGTCGAATACCTCAAAGATGCTACCAAAATATCACCCCTCGGCCTGCTGCTCGCATCCGTGGAATGTGGTCTCAAGACCCCTGACAAGGCCGCTCGGCAGCTGGAGACATTCTCTCAGCTCCTGTTGTCCCTCTCGCCGAGTGTGTCGAGCAAGGTCGATTCTGAAGCATGTGAGCCGCGTCTAAACATCTCGCCCTCGGCCGCGTTCGAGGTGCATGTCCTTGGATTGGAAGCAAGGACACACTGGTGGAGCTTGGCTGGGCACAAAGGTGACGTTGATAAGGACATAATCCAGCCATTATGGAGGTGTCTCGGGGCTTATGTTCGAAGAAAGCCCGCCGCGGATGAGTCGTTGTATCTCAGCTGTGCAGACGCCGTTCAACGCGTCGTTCAGTTGGCCAAGGATAAGGGTTTCAAGCCGACCGAGTCCTTCAAATCGCCATTAGCCAGTTTATATCAGGCCCTCGGGGCTATGGCAAGGGAGTCAAGGCAGTACCAGGAGGCAGCTATCTGGATCAAACGACTAAAGGGACTGTTACAGCCCAATGAGGACTCGGACACCAGCCGTTGTTCCGTCGCGGCCCTACTACTCTCCGTTCAGCTCAAGGATGCCGAACAGTGTGCCGAGAGCGAGAACCTGCTACGCGAAGTACTAGAGGGTATCCAAGGCGTACTCAAGGGGAACACCAGTGATCTGGAGAGCCTGCTCACAAATGTGAATCTTGCCAGACGATCGGCAATGAACGCATTAGTAGACCATGAGTCAATACCTACTTCCTCAAAACGACTCATGGAAGAGCTCGTTCTCCAATGTCCCAAGTTCTGTCTAAGATGGCTGGGAAAACCTATACCTGCCAGTGGAAGCACCAAGGATTTTGTGAGCTACGAACAGCGGCGACAAACTCTGGCTACGATGCTGCAACATATGCTCGATTCGGCATTCTTGGTGCTCAAGATCCTTATGGACGAAAAACGAGTTTGCTGGACGCAAATGGACTCCATCCTAGCTGACTGCCTCACATTCCTTGATTACATGGGAGATGCAGCACCCAAGCCTGGGTCTCCAGGCAACTCGCCCTATGTCAAAATGTCACTTTTCCACTGGATCCACTACAGTTCACTTGTCGAGTCTAGCAAAGACCCCAAAGACCCGGAGCCGCTCAGAGCACTGCGCCGATCCATCGAGTGCGTCAAGCATCGCCCTGCAGCCGAGAAGGAAAAGACGCAGTTTGCTATGAAACTCGAACGCATGGCTGAGCTCTGTCAATCCTTGGGTCGCATTAGCGAGGCTCTTGGGGCACTACAAACACTCAGGTCCGCATTGATAGAGGATGGGGCGCTCGATGAGGTTGTTCAAGCCTCGACAAGCCTACCCCCTGCCCTTGCCTGGAAGTGCAGTCCTAAAACAGCCAGTCTTTCACGAATCTTGACATCTATCGCGAAGCTAGAGCAGATTTGGATAGACTGGTCAGTCGATATGACGGAACTGGAACAGATGGCTGTTCGGGAACATCGATTACACTTCATTCTCATGAAAAGTGACCGTATGCTTCCCACGATGACTGATAAAACGGTCGAATCACTACTCACGAAGTATTACCCCACGAGACATCCGATATGCCGCCTGCGAACGCTTTTATGTCTTTTTGTTGTCCATCTCGACAACTCGGATGAACTCCCGGCAATAGAGTCTCAGATCGAGGCTGTCGTCGGCCTGATTAAGAAGTCTGGTTTCGGAGAAGACTCGGCTCTGAGTAGCTATATGGAGCATTACAGGGCCTACTACAAGTCGCTTTCTGCCATGAAATCCCAAACACCGGACCTTGATCGTATTGAGCAGTCCATTCGTCAGTGGAAAACGATCACGGAAGCATGCTTAACACCCGCGGACTTGAAAAGACGCATTGACGATGCCTCTCATCTCGTTCGTCACCTACAGTCACTAATAGACTTTTCCAAGACAATGGGGCAAGACTCTCTCCAACTCTCTGCTCTCGAGCTTGTAACAAAAATCTCGGAGTTACTGGAAGAATCGGACACCGACGTCCGGCTTGCGTCAAACTCCAGACTAGCATTGCTCTATGCCAGTACGGGTCGATCCTCTCTGGCCCACAAAGCTCTCGAAGCTGGCTTGAAGTTTGCCCAGGAAAAAGAGGTTGTCTCTCGGGAGAGCATCGCAAATTTTCACCTTGCTTTTGCTGAGTTCCAACTGTTCACTGGTAACTTGAACGAGGCGTGCGTACAAAAGCCACCAGGACCCTTTCTTTTGATTTTTTTTTTTTTCGTATTTTGAAACTAACAACTTGGCTATTAGAGAGGTGCACTTCAAGCAAGCTCAGAAACATGCTACAGATGTATCCAACAATTCGATAGCCAGGTCTCAGCGCAGAGATCTGATAACATATGCATCGCTACTACAGTCAATGATAGCCTCTAAGAAAGGCGAGGCACACCACGCTTTGGTCCATGCAAGGGAGACAGTTCGTATTCTCTTTCGAGAATGGACGAAACTCGAAAGAGCCGCATTGAGCTCACCGACAACGGATCAAGCAAATGAAAGCCAGGGCAGTATAAGCCTCGTGGCATCTGTGGCTGGGGCTCCAAGCTCGGGATCTGGCGATTCGACGGTCACCGCTGGGCCGGAGTTTTGGAGACTTTTTCATCCATTGTTCCGCAGCTTGTCTCACTTGTCCTCTGTTTATGCCCACCTGGGAATGTTCCAAGAAACGGTATACTACGCGGAACAAGCACAGAAACTTGCACAGACCACAGGTGCCAGGCTCTACTTGGCCCAGTGCGAGTCCTGGATGGCTTCCGTGTACTTGAGAGCAGGCAAGCTGCAGCGATCGCTCGAGCTTGCGAACTTGTCGAGCTCCAAACTTCTTGGTGGTGACCAGTCATGCACAGCCGTGGCCCTAGCATGTCAGCTCGGAGGGCTTTACCGCGATCTGGAGCAATTTGAAGCAGAGCTCAGGATGATCCAACGCGCTGAGGAGACACTGCTCGCCATCGACAGGGAAATCGCCGAGGTGGCCGAGAAGGAGGCTGAAGATGAAGATAAAGAACCGGCCTCATCAATGGCGCGTAAAGGCACTGCGAGAACCGCCAAGCTGCCGATCAGGGAGAAGCCAGCCGCGAGACAAGCCACACGAAAGGCTGCTGCAACCACAACAAGTGCGCGCAGGACAACCAAGAAGGCTGCACCAGCAGTTGAGAGCACAACCGCGTCATCAGTCCCTGCACCGTCAGAGTCCACCGACATCATCATCTCTACCTTGAAGGCATCCCTAGCAGTGCACAAGGCTGTCTCGTTTGTCAACAAAAAAGACTGGAACGCTGCAAAAGAGACGCTTCAAAAGTCTCAAGCTCTGACGAAGCTGGCGAGGGGCAAACTTGGAGAAATGTTGGCGCAAGCAATGTGCCACTTTGGTCAGTGTCAGGAGCAAATGACAAGGGATGCAGTTTTCTCAGTCATACAGGACTCGACGCTCTCGTTTCCTGCAGTTTGCAAAGGTGCTTCCGATCGCCCGTCGCCCGCCAAACCCACACAGCCTCAGAAAGGGAGGTCTGCCGCTGGTGCTGCCAGCAAGCGTCACCCTGACTTTCTCGTTAATCTCCAAGCCGCCCATGACTGTCTTGTGGAGGCCCATTCGATCGCTGTCGTCTCGGGAGATGCGGCCATGGTGCACCGGATAGCTGTAATGCTACAGAGCACCGTGCTGATCCTTTCAGCGACGGGTACATCAAAACCTCGCCTCGTGGGATCTCAAGATTTGGCAACCTGTTCGGTCGAAGCGGCGCAGAACCTTACATGGAGGAGGGAGCGCAAAGCGTTGCTTCTGGAGAAGCACGCCATCAGGAACGAGGCACTTGAGTGGCCGATGCCGATCAGCCTGGGAGATTCTTCTCCAGGTGGACGTTTGAGTCTGGCCCCCGTTGCGGATATGAGCCGCTTTCAGCGTGACTACATTGACATAATCCCCAAGGACTGGACGGTAATCTCGGTCTCGCTAAGTGACAACAAGCACGACTTGTGTATCTCGCGCCTACAGGCAGGTCATACCCCTTTTGTCATTCGCCTACCACTCGAGCGCGCAACTTCTCGCGACACGGACAACGAATCGTTCAACTACCAGACAGGCCGCGCCGAACTGCTCGAAATCATTGAACTTGCCAACGCGAGCTGCCACGACGCTCGAGACATGTCGGCCAAGGGCGCCAAAACGGCTTGGTGGGCCCACAGAGAGGAGCTCGATGGACGTCTGAAGGGCTTGCTCGACAATGTTGAGCAGGTATGGCTCGGTGGCTTCAAGGGGATTTTTTCCCAACAAAAGCGCTGTTCTGAGCTGCTCGCACGGTTCCAGAAGAGCTTTACTCACATTCTGGACAAGCACCTGCCATCCAGGAAGCAAGTCTGGGGCAAAAGGTCAAAAGCGGCCTCGGCTTCCGCGTCCACGGCTAACAAGGTTACGCTTGATCCTCGAATCCTGGAACTCTTTGTGGGTTTGGGAGACGTCACTGATCCCGACTGTGCTGATCTTGACGATGCTCTGAACGACCTGCTCTACTTTGTCGTGGATATCCTGCAGTTCCATGGCGAGCCTAATGCCTATGATGAGATTGACTTTGACGCAATGAGCGTTGATACCTTTGACGCTCTACACTCATACTACACGGCGATGAAAGAGACGAACGGCAGAAAGGGCTCAACTGAAAATAGAAACGCCCATACTGTCCTTGTCTTGGACAAGGCTTTGCACGTGTTTCCGTGGGAGTCCCTACCTTGCATGGAGGGTAACGCTGTCTCTCGTGTTCCCTCCCTAGAATGCCTCCGGCGACTGCTACTCGATAGAAAAAGACCAGAGACAACAACGGAGGAGCACCCGAACCTTCCTTTGAGCGGGAGGCACGTCTCCCGAAACTCAGGCACATGGATCCTCAACCCTGGCGGCGATCTCAAGACAACACAGACCACCTTTGAGACATCTCTCGCGTCGTCTCTTGGAAAGCAGAGCAACTGGCACGGCATGGTCGGGCGCGTCCCCACCGAGTCCGAGTTCGAAGAGGCGCTCCGCAGCAGGGACATCCTACTCTACTTTGGGCACGGCAGCGGCGCGCAGTACATTAGAGGCAGGACGGTTCGCCGGCTCCAGGGAGGCTGCCGGGCCGCGGTCCTGCTCTGGGGCTGCAGCTCGGCGTCTCTGGCTGAGGCGGGCGACTTTGAGACGCATGGTCCCGTGTGGAACTACCTGATGGCGGGCTGTCCGGCCGTCACGGGTACGCTGTGGGACGTGACGGACCGCGACATCGACCGGCTGGCAGTCAGGGTCTTTGAGGAGTGGGGACTGGTCGGCGAAGGTGTCTTTAAGGAGGAGGCAAAGACCAGGGGCGGCAAGAGGACCGCCGTGGCGAGCGCTGACAGAGAGGTAGCGCCGGCGGCGAGGGAGCCCCACACCTCTCTGGTACAGGCCGTGGCCAAGGCGAGGGATGTCTGCAGGTTCAGGTACCTGACCGCGGCGGCGGTCTGCGTCTACGGTATACCTGTTTACTTGGATGATGAATAATGAGGCAACACGGGCGGCTTGAGCTTTTTTTTTTTTTTTTTTTTTTTTTTTTTTTTTTTTTTTTTTTGCTTTAGTGTAATAATCTTGTGTTCTGGGTATTGATGGTATTGGGCTACTAATAGGTTGGCATAGCTTCACTCCCTGTTTTGTTTAACTGGTGCATAGATTACAGCAAGATACCCTCATTCCCCACGAATGGCAATTGAAAACGACCCAATTTTAATTCTCTTTTTTTTTTTTCAAAAAAAAAAAAAAAAAAAAAAAATTATTATTGGTTGGTTCCGGTGGGTATGTCACATTATCACCCTTCATCGGATACCTTGTCCAGGTTGATGTGAAAGAGGTGGTGGCACGGAATGCGGGTTGAGTGTACGCAGTAAGCAGAGCGTAGCAACCATGATCAACGGGGCCAGTACCGTACACATTTTCTTCCCGATAAAAGACGGGCTGAACATACACATACGTACATTTAAGCTTGGCAGTCTGGTAATCGGACAATTTTTCCCCATGGGATCGAAATCTGCAACTATGGCCCCACATATTCTTTTTTTCTTTTTTCGGAAATTTAACTAACCTTTGCTTTTGGCAATCACTCACTTGCTTTTTCTTTCTTTCTCTTTTCTTGTTTCGTTTATTGTTTTCTTGGATCGTCTATGAGGGGAAACGAACCAAAAAAGAATGGGGACCAAAGGGGGTTGTAAATCAGGCCCCACCGGTGACGCCTATATTTGGAGAGGCTGTGTGTATGTGTCCGACCTTTTTCGGATTGCATTGCAAAAAAAAGTCCTTGCATTGTTTTCACTCCCGCGCATGATACACACCCCCCTCCCCCTCCTCTTCACATAGCCGGTTCATTTAGCATTTTTAGCCCTGATCTTTCCAGATGGGATTTTTTTTCTGGGTTTAATTTGAGCTTTGTTTTAATGCAGGAAAATCTCCTTTTTCTCCGATGGGCGAAAGTGGGGGGGGGGGCGAGTGTATTTGTACCCGTGGCTGGTTTTATACGGGCCCTTCGTATAGCAGTTCTTTGTTTTTTTTTTTTTTCTTTTTTTGTGGTTGCCTTGCTGATCAGCATCGGGATGCTCCCGGATGTATACATCTTCTGATCAACGGAGGATGGTATCAAAGAGGCAGGAGCGGACGGGGATCCAACGGATGAAACTGGGGCTTGTTTAAGAGAGTGAGCGAGGTATCAGTTGCGGGTTGCATCAAGCCTTTGTCTATAGGCAGATGCGGACAGTCGGTTCTCTTTATCCAATCAAGGTTTTTTTTCTTCTTTGTAACAGCCACCGTCATTCTTCCCAATTTGCGGTCGTGGGTAGCACGAGGCCTTGAAAGGGACCACTTTTATTTATTTATTTTATGTGTTTATTCAAGCCCTATACGTCCCTGTCTTCTTGTACTTGCGTGCAAGGGAACCGAACGCGTTCTCGGCTGCATCGGAAAAGCTGAATGGACTGGCAGCGTGACACTGGCACATTAAAGCTTTTAGAGTGTGACTGGGCTGGGAGGGAGTGTCGGTTTGTTTAAAGTCCGGGTATTAGTGCGAGTCAAGATGCAAATCGGGAGTAAAACAAAATATATTGTGTATTATGGTTTGCGCTAGTCAATTGGCGTGTGTGTGTGTGTGTGTGTGTGTGTGTGTGTGTGTGTGTGTGTGCGTGTGTGAAAACTGACAACACAGAATCCTTTTGAGGAACCAAAAGTTGACGATGCACTCTCGGCTATGGTGCTCCCGTTGACTGAGGTGTCTTTCGTCAGCGGTTCGTGACGCCCAGGCCTGATTGGTTGTGCATATCTTCGTCTTGGACTGGTCCCGCTGTTCCCATTAATGCAGAGACCCGTGTGAATGGTATGGCAGGAAGACGGATCATCAGGTGAAGATCAGAGCTGGTTTTGCTTTGGAGTGACGAGACCCAGCTGAGGGACTGACCGAACATATTACTAATATCAGGCTCGATCTCCCTCCTGAGGTCCATGGATGCTAGCAGGGCTGGCAATCCCACCTTGAAAGTTTGTATAATAAAACTTTGGGAAAAGATTCCAAATCAACAGGGAGCATGGTTCACACACAAAGCAAAACCAGAATGAAGAACGCTCAATCGATCCCTTGAGGTCCTACGAATATACCAGAAACACTTTTTTTTCCCCTCGAGCTCGAGTCCTGTGCTGTGGTTACATGCGCATGCATGCATCAACTACCCTTGACATAGACCTCTCTTGTTACATTGCTAGCTAACTCGGTTGCAATGAGCCAGCCAAACGGGTGCGACCAATCCCTCCCTCGAAAATTCCTCGAAGAGAGTGTGTGACGTTCCCCACAAGCAAATCTTGATAACGCTGTTTATGACTATGACAGCTCTTGGTGGAGGCCTGGAGAAAGTCCCTCGGAAGGGCATGGAGGCATGAAGTCATGGAGGGCGTCCATCCTTCATAGAGTATTGATTGGTGGTGTATTGTATATAAGTCAATTGCTGTTTTCAGATGGCACAAGGGGTAGGTCAGGTGTTCAAGGAAGCATCAACAGTTGAATCCCCGTGAAAGAGATGGCGGTTCCTGGACTAACGTTTTACTTGGGTAGTAAAACATGCAGTCCTATTGGAGGAAGCCTGTAAAGCCTAACAATGAGTATAATCCGAACAAAGGGAAGCTTTTTCCCAAAAAAGAAGAAAAAAGAAAAGAAAAAGTAGCCCCAAGGCATGAAACATGCTACCGCGCCGCGTTCGAAACTGACAGAGTCCGATGTAGTCAGCCCTGACAGCCTTGGAGGGCCCAAGCTGTAAATGAGGCTAAGTGTTGGAAAACGCGCAGAAGCAGAGATTCTCAACTGGCACCGACCCCGCCCCCGCCGTTTTTGTACCGCAGGAATATGTACGACGTACTGTAGATTGTACGTACTGCAGACTGACCGCGATGCAGTTTACAGCAGAAGCCCAAAGACCACCACCACCACCAAACAAATTTACGTCTGTACCAGCAACAGCACGCCCGACTGTCGATATCCATGAGCATCCTTGCCTGCTGAACCGCGCTGAAGAGTCTCATGTTTCGACCAAGACCAGGCCAATTAAGCGCTTTGAATTACCCATCAGGAAACCTCATAAAAATATCCATACCCTACTGAAGTATATCTATAGTGGATGGTGGTTGGTTGAAAACAGCTGCGTCAAGACTTGGATTTGTCAAAAGCCAGTCATCATAGCTGTGGCTGCCAAGTTACCAAGCCAAAGAACAGATGGGGTCGGGGGATCAACCAGGGCCCCCCCCCCGTAGGCCGAGACCGGGGATGACTCGTGGCTCTCTGGCGCTCTTTCCAACCGGCCAGCGATTGAGGTGAATGGGAAAGCCAAGAGCGCTCTCGCCGGCCGTTCAAGGATCATCCAGGCTCGGTCGATTTGCTCGACCTTTTTTATGTAACTATTCAAGTGCTTCGTAGTACTTTGCTGTAAGCCTCCGTCAACACCCCTATTTTTGGGCGATACAGCACCGCAAACCCACTTCATACGGCATGCGAATCCCTGATCCATGGCGCGCGTGCTTGATCTACAACTTCCTACGAAATACGTACCTTAATTACCTTGGCATGCAAAGTTGGCCTATTACTCGAAGTGCGCTTGTCTACGAACCAGTAGTGTGCTTGCACAAACTCCATGGGTAATGCCAACAGCCAGCCTTGGAGAAACACAGTCACGGTTACAGCTCCCCTTCAAAAAGATGAACGAGCTCGACTTTGTGCTCTCAGTATTCGTAAGCGACTACTCATCGATGTGCAACAGTTGAAATACAAAAACGGTATTGTTTTGGTCCATGTCCGAGACTTCGTTTTCTCGCCCCAATGCAGTCATTCGATCGACTAATTATTTACCACAAGTCTGGATGCAGCCATCCAATCTTGATCGTCATCTCGGTTCTGTCACAAAATGAGCCCAACGTTCCATAGATGAAAGAAAGCAAAATCGATAAAAAAAGTGTGTGCGCCTTCAGGTGTGGCCAAAGTGGCATTCATGTTGCGGAATCAGCAAGGACATACCATGGTTCTGCGACTTTGGCAGGCCTAATAACGAGGGCACCTATTACCGGTTGCTTCGGAGCAACACGTCCTCGTCCAGTATACCATGAATTAATTCTACAGTGCTCTCCTCACCGGCTCTCCATCCGCTCCAGGTGCGTGCATGCAAGCCTGCGTAATCGCGTAGCCTACCACTTGTATGTGGTTCTTGGTTACAGAACGCCAAGTCTGTATACACACTCTTACTAGACTAGTCCAGACTAGTCCTTGCTAGACTAGTCCTTGGTTCTAGTAAATATGTGTTTTGTCGATTTCTTTTTGGGACAAGGCCGAGAAAAGACGACGCATAATCAATTAAAATCAACGTCCCCCGCAATTTGATTGAGCCCGTTCCCCTGCCTTTACTGTATGGCATACTGTACACACTGATGCACGGGGCACGCAAGCCATCAATTACCCTTCCTCGAAAGATGGTCAACTACCCCACAATTCCTGGCCATTGCACGACGCCGTACAGCCCCGTTATTGCCCCAATTGAACGTTGAACCCTGTCTCCTCCCTCAAAAGTCATGCCCGATACGCCCCATGCCTGCAACGCCGACAAGGACAATTCTGATGCGAGAGAGGGTTTGTACTGTAGAAAGGATGTCTCGGTCAAATGATGCTTAGGTATGGAGACTACCTGGACGATCTTACTACGTGCAGCAATTTCCTATTTGGGCCCTTGACAAGAAAAAAAGATACCTAAGTTGCATTTGCACGCTTTACTAACAGGCTTATTGTCATTTGCAGTAAATGCTTCGTATATCCAAACCGAAAAGCGCTACGGCCATCCTTGCCAGGGTCTGGCCACAGCGCGACCCAAAATTTCTCCGTGGCCCCAGCCCCTCCCCTCACTAGGAGGGTCAAAAAAAGAAAGCAAAAAGGAAAAGAAAAAAGAAAAAGAAAAAAAGAACTCTCTAACGGCTTCGTGCCCCAGCCTAACTGATCCTTGTCCTGGCATCGATTTTACGGTACGCATAGGTGAGAAGTACTACAAAGTATAATGTACTACAAAAGGTACCTACGCGGAATTAACCAACCATTGAAGATTGACTCTCTTGTTCGGCCCAAAGAGACAAAAAAAAAAAAAAAAGAAGTCTCCACTACCATCTCAGTCGGCGCCCACAATTCAAACCCTCTCCGCATCCTACGCTACGTAGTTAACCGCGCCTACATCCAGCCTTCCAACCCCCCGACTCAGGCAGGACCCGATGCTCAGTACCTCACCTACCTTACGTTAGCCAAGCAGCTCGTCCATGTGCAACGGGGATAGCGAGTCAACCGCGATCTCTCCCATGTCCAAGATAGTATCATGACAGTCCCGGTGCGCCTCGTACTGACAGCGACCTGAGACAAAACGACTAGGACTGCCTTAGTCTGGTCGTTACACTGCATTCGGTTTCTTTGGTTACTAGCCTCTTGTTTTCGGGCCAAAAGCCTAGCGTCGGTTGTGTGCCTCGAGAGTAGCATCTACCGTTTGCTTCTCTCAATACCCCAGGCTGCAGCTGGTGCATGTTTTACTGCTTCTCCGCATATGCACGGACTCGACTTTGCTCTGGAACTAAAGCTATCACTTGATCTTGCTCGATCGACGACAACGACAACGACACCGACGACGAAGACGACGACGGCAACGGCAACCTCGCTTCCGGGCGACGAGGAGACCCAATCCCGTGCGGTTTCCATCCTGGAGCCCACGCGAAACCGCGGCTGCCGAAATGTCCAGCCAGCCCGCAACCGAAGCGCAAACCTTTGCGACCCTCGACCTCGATGCAGAAGCTCAACTTATGCACGCAGATAGCGTCGACCTTAATGCGTTCCAACTAGATGGAACTCCCAACGGCAGCCTACACGATGATGCGCCCTCGCAAAGCGTCATGGATGCCTCGCACTTTGGCGACTTTCAGTTTCCCTTCCAGCCGATCAACGATGACAACACAATCGTTGCCATGACTGACGCCTCTCCCGCAGTCGACGTCTTCCCTCCGCCGCAGCATCGCCCGTCGATTTCCTCGATCCCAGCCGACCGAAGGGGCTCCATCGCCTCCGCCGCCGGGCAAGCACCCAGCTACACTGGCAACAGGGCTTCCCAGAGGAGACCCAGCCAGGTCACATCCGAGGACGGCAGCCCAGATAGTAACGGCAACGGGCTGCTGCTGGAGGATCCAGGCGCAGACGAATTTGGGCTGATATCCAGCGGTACCGGGGACGCATCCGGGGCAGGCAAATTCAAGGACGACAAGGGAGAAACAATGCCGGCCTGGAGCGAGCTGAAAACCAAGGCCGGCAAGGAGCGGAAGCGATTGCCCTTGGCGTGCATTGCATGCAGGCGCAAGAAGATACGCTGCTCTGGAGAGAAACCCGCCTGTAAACACTGTCTCCGATCTCGGATCCCGTGCGTGTATAAAGTGACGGCCCGGAAAGCCGCGCCAAGGACCGACTACATGGCCATGCTCGACAAGCGTCTGAAGCGTATGGAGGAGCGAATCATCAAGACGGTGCCCAAGTCTGAACAAGACGGCATCGCAGCGACGGTGATGAGATCAGTCTTGAAGCCAGCGATCCCGGGGACCCAGAACGCATCCAAGGCCGCCGCCAAGAAGCGTGGGGCGGACGAGGCATTTGGCCCCGAGTTGGACAACTGGGCGAGATCTTCAACCAAAAGCAAGACTGATCCCTCGGGCCGGCCTGCGACGCTTTTGATCCACGAGGCCGAAGAGAACAAGCTGCTGCAGGAGGGCGCCGATGCGCTGCCATCCAGGGAAATACAGGAACACCTGGCTGAGGTTTTCTTTGACGACATTTACGGCCAAGCCTATCACCTGCTGCACAGGCCGAGTTACATGAGGAAACTGAGGTGAGTGGCGCAATAACGACGCTTGCTCTGTGAGGTTGCAATGTGCTAAATTTCTAATTTCTAATTTCTAATTTAGAGCTGGAACTCTGCCACCAGTGCTCATCCTGTCCGTGTGTGCAGTCTCGGCGCGATTTTCGACACACCCGAAGCTGAACACAAACCCAAACTTCTTACGCGGCGAAGAATGGGCGTCTCATGCACGAGACATCGTCATGAGGAGATATGAGTGGCCAAACATCACCATTCTCACCTGTCTACTTATCCTCGGGCTTCACGAATTTGGCACCTGCCATGGTGGCCGGAGTTGGGCCCTTGGAGGCCAGGCCATTCGTATGGCTTTTGCACTCCAATTGCACAAAGACCTTGAATATGATCCCCACTCGGGCAGGGCTCAGCTCAGCTTCATCGACCGCGAAATTCGGAGGAGGACGATGTGGGCATGTTTCTTGATGGACCGCTTCAACTCGTCTGGCACCGAAAGACCAACGTTTATAAGGGAAGAAACGGTCAAAATACCACTACCGGTAAAAGAAAAATACTTCCAGCTGGATATTCCCGGTGCAACGGAGGACCTCAACGGCCCTACGCTCAACCCTATGGATATGGACGGAGATCAAGCCTCTCGGTCAAAGGAGAACATGGGTGTTGCGGCGTACATGGTCCGGTCCATTGCCATCTGGGGCCGCATCATCAACTATCTGAACCAAGGAGGGAAGGAGTTGGACCCCCATCCAATGTGGAGCCCAGACGCCGAATACGCTAAGCTGATCAAGCAGTCTGAAGATCTGCCAGCAAGCCTTCCTGATTCGCTACAGTACAGCAGGGAGAATCTGAAACTCCATGACACCGAAGGCATGGCAAACCAGTTTCTGTTCCTTCACATCTCGATCCAGCAGAACATATTGTTCATGAACAGGTTTGCAGTGTCATCTCCAGGTAGCATAACCCAGCAGGATATACCCAAATCATTTGTCACCAAGGCTGGTGCCAAGGCATTCGCGGCCGCCAACCGCATGTCGGAACTCCTCAAGGATGCAGAGCCGTATCTCGTATCTGCCCCGTTTGTGGGATACTGCACCTTCCTCTCCAGTACCGTGCACATCTTTGGGATATTCTCAGGCAACCCTGCCATCGAGTCGACGTCAAAGCGGAATCTTGCGACAAACGTGAGGTTCCTGTCAAAGATGAAGCGTTTCTGGGGCATGTTCCACTTTATGACAGAGAACCTCCGCGAACAGTATCGCGCCTGTGCAGATGCTGCTCGGCAGGGCAACCCAGCAAACGAGAATAGCCCTCAAATATTCCAGTACGGAGACTGGTTCGACAGATATCCCCACGGTGTATCTCAGTCGGACTTTTTGGACCCGGTGAAATACGGGGCCAAGGAAAAGGGCAACGATGCGGTTCTGGAACAGAAGCCAGAGCTGGCCACGGTTGAGGAGTTCATGACCAAGATGTCACCGCGGAGCGCTGAGGGCGTTGTCAACAACGGCCAAGGCGGAAAACCCCAATCAGCAAAGAGAAAATCCATCGCCAAAGGTGCTAGTACCACTTCGCGGTCGGACCACCAGCCAGATCCTATCATGACAGATATCAACAAGCATGGTGCCATTGAGCAACAGGCACAACAGCAACAGCCCCAACATGGCACCAACAGGCGGAGATTCTCCGGCACCATGGGAGGACAGACAAATGCGCCGAGCTTCAGCCCGCTCGCGATACCCCAGTCGGCGAACCAGGCGCCGTATCATACTCTGTCACCGATCAGCCCAGTCGCGATGAGTGCCTTTCCCCATCATACCCACCACCACCACCATCAGAATCCACAGTTTTACTCGCCGGAGCTGCTATCATTATCCCTGTCCCAGCAGACAACTGCAGGCATTTTACCACAGCTCGACCGCCAGCTGGTATTTGGCGCATACGGCAGTCTGGACCCCGCCATAACAAGCCAGATGATGGATGGCGGTGGCATCTGGGACGGCATGAGCGGTCAACGACACGGTGACGGCGGACGACGCCCCCATGGTTCGACGGCCGAGGCCCTGCACGCGGCCGTTGTGGGTCACACACTTAACCACAATAACCACCAAGGCCACCACGGTCACGAAGGCGCCTCGTCGGCATGGTTCATGCCCTTCAACATGGAGCCTCCTGAAATCGGTCACGATCTGACCAGTCTCGATGGACTTGGTGCAATGTTTGGCGGGGCCATGACGACACAGGGCGGGATGGCCGGCGGCGGCGGCGGCGGTGGAGGCAACCCAAACCACAACGGCCACTAGAGATGGTACGGGACGGTCTGGGATGCGAGGTCGTCGCTGTTGTCGCCCGGAAGCATGAGCGAAGAGGTTGCGCGCTGGGCAGGAATGAGCGTCTGCCTCAAACAGCGTAGTCATCATCATCATCTTGGGACGGATTGATGAGTCCAAACATTGCGGGAGATATACCAAGAGGGGGTCTTCTGTTTTTTTTTGTTGGATTGATGTCTCTTTGGGAGGCGGGGGTTCAGGATATACGGCAAACTACTTTTGAGAGTTAAAAGTAATACATACCACTGGGAACTATGGTGAGGAACGGAGCGAATTTCTTGCCATTTATTTCTTAGTTGTCAATTTTCTTTTCTTAGGCAAACAAAAAGCTACCTTGGGCAGGCATCTTGAAAGGAGTTTTTACGAATTACCTTGGACATATCGGGTCTGGAAGTTCTTGAGCGTGGGAATCCTTGTCAAAAAAACAACTTTGTTTTTGGTGTTTTTTTTTTTGTCCGGTCTGTTGCTGTCCTCTTTCTCCTGCTGTTGTTTGGCTAGATACCATCTCCTAGGTGCGATACCTCTTTCTGCTTCTAATATAGTCAATTTACGAATGCAATAAATCTACCCTTGATGGCGGAAAAAAGAAAAAAAAAAAAATATCGAGTGTGTGCATTTCAATTTCTGCAAGAATTGGCACGCGGTGGGACGTACACATCAAGGCATGCATGCTCGTCCAGCGACGTAAAACATTGCTCTGCATAAGTCTACAAATTTGGATAAAAAAAAAGACAAAAAAAAAAGGAGATGAAATATTTGGTATCTGCTTCTGTTAAGAGGTATTCTGTACAAGACAATAAGAATAAAAATTAAGCCGACGCCTCAGTTTTGGTCCCCTTGGACCTCTTCCGCTTCTTGCTCTTCTTCTCCTCGCCTTCCTCCCCCTCGGCTTTGGCCTTGGCCTTTCCTTTATCCTTGCCCTTGTGCCTCTTATGCTCGCCAGTACCACCACCACCACCGCCCTCTGCGGCAGCGACAGCCCGATCGAAGCCAAATGTGGGCCCGGTCTCCTCGAACTCGCGACCAAAGTTCTCGCGGCGCCACTGGCGGAGGCGCGCCTTCTTGCCCAGGCGCTTCTTGTCCCTGCGCTTCTTTTCCGGGTCGCGAAAGGTGGCGAGCTTCTTGAGGCCGGCAAACTCGTTGAGGACGGCGTCCGAGGGCGCGAGCAGAATGTCGCGCGGCGTCAGGCCAAACGAGTTGGGCGACGTCTCGCGGTACCGGAACCCGCCGCCGCCGCCGCCAGCCGCCTTGTGCTTCTTGGATGACGATGCAAGCGCCGTGGGGTCGTCGAGCTCCATTTTTTGCTCCACCAGGGCCTCGAGCTTGGCGCGCTCCTGGCGGGCGGCGCGCTGCGCGGCGATGCGGTCCTTTTTGTGGTCTTTTGAGGTCTTGCGCTTCTTGGAGGGGTTTCCCTCGTCATCGTCGTCCTCCTCGTCAATACCTTCCTCGACACCTTCCTGCTCCACCTCCTGGTTTTCCTCGTCGTCCGACAGACGTAACGTGGGCGGTACCGAGTCGTCAAAATCAGGAACAATGTCCTTGATATCGATGTCATCGTCCCATTTCGGCTTCTTGGGCTTGCGCTTTTTGGACGAAGAGTCGGCCTCTTCATCCGAGCTGACGTCGCCAATCTCCTCCTCTGCATAGTAATCATCGCCAAACTGCTTCTGCATTTCCGACTCCCATTTATCGTCGTCCCAAGCATCGTCGAGCAGTTTCGCCCACTGCTCCTCCTTGAGCGTCTTGTTGTGCAGCCCCGCAGCCTTTTTGATCTTTTTGAGCTTTTCCTCTGCTTCCTCCAGCTTGAGCCGCTTCAGGCGGGCACGCTCTTCCCGCCTTTCTTGCTTCTCCGCCTCCTTGCGCTCTTTTTCGAGCTCACGCTGCCGTTTCCTGCCCTTGGCCTCTTCCCTCCTGACACTCCTGGCAGCGACAAGCGTTCGCGAGTACGACTGCAGGACCTCGTTGCTCTTCTCAGGATCCTCGAACCTCATGTTGTACGCATTCTCAAATTCCTCTGCCATGTTGGCGTTGTCGGCGTCCTCCTCATCCGACTCAAAGGCCTCCCACTGGTTGCCTTCTGGGGGTGCCCAGGCCCTCGAGGCCATAAAGTTTGAGAGGAACAGCTCCGGATCCTTGTCGGCGTTGGCCACGTCCACCTCGGTGACGGTCTTGACCTGGGCGGCTCGGGAAGGATGCACGCCATTGGAGGTGGCTGGCTGATCGGGCTTGGACTTGCGCTTCAGGAAGGTCTCGCCGTCGCTGTCGTCGTCCGAGTCATCCTTTGTGAGGGCCTTGACCTCGTTGATAAAATCCTTTTTCAGGTCGTCTTGTTCCTGAGCATATGTTCGGGGCGGCGGTGCCTTTAAGTCCTCGTCAAAGTCTGCGCCAACGTCGCCCTTCATGTATCTCTCTTGGTGATAGTCCTTGAGCGTCATGGGTTTGTCCTTGGACTTTTTCGAGGCGGCTGCGGCTGCGGTTGCCTCTTCTATTGGCGTGTAGAATGTTGCATTGCTATCGTAGATCTTGGGATCCTTGTTCCGGAGGGCCTGCAGGGTAGCTGAGATTTCGGCGTCTAGGTCTTCGGTGGCCAGGAAGCCTTCCTCGTCTTCTGTCTCATCCTCAGAGTCCGACTCTTCGTCGTCTTGGTTCGCAAGATCTCGGCCGTGCTTTTCTTCCACTGTGATTTTAAGACGGTCGTGCTATTAGTATACAAGAGCAATCATCTTGGAGGGGGTTGTGGGCGAATGTGGGCGCAACTCACATCGTTGACGTTCTTCCCGCTTCTTGTTGTGCTCAAACCTCCTGGCATACTCCTCGTTGATCTTGAACGACCCTGAGGCCTCTTCTAACTTAGCGCCTCCATCCTCGGAATCGTCATCGCTGCCGGAGCTTGAGTCGTCAGAGGAGTCTTCTTCGTCGAAGAGACTCTTCTTTCCTGGCTTTTCATCTTTTGCACCAGCTTTGCGCTCAGCGACGTTGCACTCAACCTGATCAAGGGAATCGCTGCTCGTACTGCGAGACCGCTTCTTGGTAGTCGAGCCAGCCATGACGACAGTTGTATGGGTTGCTAGCTCAGTGTGCGGAAGACTTGGTCGGTACAGACTTATCAGCACCCGGGAGAGCTAAAGGGAAGTTGAAGGCTACTCTGAAGATGACCGCCCGCCCAAACTTTTTTTTTCTGCCGCAGAGGTGGGGATCGCCCGCAATTCGTGCATAGGCATGGAAGTTCTTATCTTATCGTAAAACGCATCACCCATGCGCTTAGACCAAACAGGATTAGACCTGCTGGGCGGTGATCCCACCTTACGAAGCGTTGTCGTTGGCTCAACACGGCCCATCACGTCACCCGCCAAACAAACAGGCTCCCGGTAACGATTCTAGACCGAACTAAACTTCGGCTGGCGACAACGATTCCCAACGCCATCGCTTTTTGTATCCATCCATCGCAGCCACGATACCCGATTCTCAGAGAATCTCGAGAAAACACTCAAAATATACGAGCGGGTCGTTTTTTTTTATCACATCAGCGTCCTCGATCGAGATAAAATTCCCGACATGGCCGACGGAGCAGCCAAACCCAGCAGCAGCGTCAAGTTGGTGTTGCTCGGCGAAGCTGCAGTGGGAAAGGTATGCTCATGATCGCACGTGCACCACCCCGACGCGGGCGCGCAGATTGTTAACCTCAAAATCCGGTACATGCAGTCATCGCTTGTCTTGAGGTTTGTCAACAACGACTTTCAAGAGAACAAGGAGCCGACGATAGGGGGTAAGGTTGCCACCGCACTCTCGCAAACGTATGCGCCTCTCCGGAAGCCAAGGAACTGACCAGAAGCCCCGTCGTCCTGCCCGACACAGCTGCCTTCCTGACGCAAAAATGCAACCTGCCGGCCCGGACCATCAAGTTTGAAATATGGGACACTGCGGGACAAGAACGCTTCGCCTCGCTGGCGCCCATGTACTACCGCAACGCACAGGCCGCCCTCGTCGTCTACGACCTCACAAAGCCGACATCACTGATCAAGGCAAAGCACTGGGTCGCTGAGCTGCAGCGCCAAGCGTCCCCGGGCATCGTGATCGCGCTCGTCGGAAACAAGCTCGATCTGACGAGCGACGGCGGCGACGCGGGCGGCGACGATGCCGATGCTGACGGCGCGGGCGGCGACTCAGGTGACGCCCGCAAGATACCGACGGAGGACGCCAAGGCGTACGCGGAGGAGGAAGGATTGTTGTTCTTCGAGACCAGTGCCAAGACGGGATTCAACGTCACCGAGGTCTTTACGGCCATCGCCAACGCGATCCCGGAGACGTCTCTCAAGAGCGCGAGGGGCGCCGGTGCCAGTGCTGGTGCTGGTCGCAGTGGCGAGCAGCAGAGCGTCAGCCTAGGTGGCCCACGGGAAGTGGAGGGCAAGGACGGGTGCGCGTGCTGATTTGGCGAGAGCTGTTTTGTCGTTTTTTTTTTTTGTCATGTTTTCGGCTAGCTTTGATCTCTTTTTTTCCCCCTTGGTTTCTATTCGGAGCAGGGACTCGGCGGTAGATACAGATACACTGGCAGTTGGTGGCTGAAGGTAGCACGAAAGAAAGAGAGTGGAAATGCGGAATGATATGGGTTGTTATGTGCTATGGTATGTTATTTTGCATTCATTTAGCAGGTTTGTTTTCAAGGGCCACTGCTCATATTTGAGCGGTAGGCTTCAGGGTCTAATGCGATCGGTGTATTTTCTGTTTACCGCGTGGTTTCAACGAGATTCAAATGGTCATTACTGAAGGGGATGATGGTAAATATGACGGCCTTCTGGCTATGGCTGATGGTTGCCATTCACTCCAAATGACTTAACTTACTAGATCCAAATCATACATGTCAAGGAACAGCTAGTGTTAAGTAACCCTACATTTACATGAAGCGGATCTAGTCTAGACTTGGTCTAGACTAAAAGACATTTCTGACGACTGGGATTTCACATAGTAAGTAAGTGCCTTACTTACTTGCCACCCTAGGCGCTGTCCGCATTTGATGTTGCTCGACTAATTCCAATGATGCCTAATTACACAAGCTTGTAAGTAAAACCCTGTCGCCAACAACAAGATGACAGTCAAGACATGAAAGAGAAGCTGCAGGGTTATGTGCGGAGGAGCAAATCCCGTGATGGGTGTGT
>NW_021940918.1:3911701-3933878 GCF_004337985.1 Pyricularia pennisetigena
CGTGCGGGGAAAATGCGACGAAAAGCTGGGGGGGTTTTGAGAGCCTATCCAGTTGGACTCGAGCATAAGCAGGGGATTTTCAAAAACCAGGCTTCAAGCTGCATGGTCTGCAGATCGTCGGTCTATCTCGCCCCGTGGGGGATGGCTGCCAATGCGACCATGATGGGCATCATAAGTACTGACTTGTGCTTCCGACAAGGCACTCCGCAGTAGCAGCAGTGGGTGGTCGCTGCATGCTCTGCCATCATCTCGTCAGGGCTACAAACACCCACCACAAGATGGCGGAAGCTCCAGGACCAGCATCAAAGCAGCAGCAGCAGGAGCAGGCGTCTCAGGACCATGTTGAGCATGTTGCAACAGCCGCAACAAAGCCCATAGCAGCTGTCGGCGCCACGGAGAACAATGACGACGTGGAAGAAGCACAAACCAGTCCCGCCGCCACAGCGCCGGAACCAGCAAAGAAATCGCTGTGGTGGGCGTGGGTGTACATGTTCGACTGGTACCCCAGGCACTATCCGGAAGAAGAGCGCAAGTTCCTCCGCAAGCTCGACTGTTTCCTGCTGACATTTACATGCGTCGCCTTCTTTCTCAAGTGGCTGGACCAGAGCAACATCAACAACGCGTACGTCTCGGGCATGAAGGAGGAGCTGGGGCTGTACGGCAACGAGTACTCGCTGTTTGGCGCCTTTTACAACGTCGGCTACATCATCTGCCAGGTGCCGGCCATGCTGATCCTGTCGCGGCCGAGGCTGTCGCGCTACTTCCTCCCGACCATGGAGGTGCTGTGGAGCATCCTGACCTTTGCGCAGTCCAGGCTGCGGTCGGCCGGCGACATCTACGGCACGAGGTTCCTCCTGGGGCTGCTCGAGACGCCCGTGGCGTCGGGCTCGCTCTTCATCATGAGCAGCTGGTACAAGCCCGAGGAGCTGTTCAAGCGGACGGGCGTCTGGTTCGTCAGCAACAACATCGGCGTCATCATGGGCGGTTACCTGCAGGCGGCGGCCTACACCAACCTCAACGGCGTGGGCGGCATGTCGGGCTGGAGGTGGCTGTTTGTCATGGACGGCTGCATCTCCCTGCCGCTCGCGGTGCTGGGCTACTTCATCTTCCCGGGCATGCCGGCCAGCAGCAGGCCGTGGTGGATGACCGAGGCGCAGCACGCCATGGGCCGGCGGAGGATGCGCGACGTCGGCGTCGAGGAGCCCAGGCGGCTTTCGCTCGAGACCTTCAAGACGCTGCTGGCCAAGCGGAGGTGGCAGTGGTACGGCCTGGGCGTGCTGGCCTACGTGCTGTTCCTGTCGAGCAGCTACCCGCACGGCCAGATGGCGCTGTGGCTCAAGGACCAGGCCGCCAAGCACGGGACGTACACGGTGCCGCAGATCAACACCATCCCGACGGGCGCGCAGGGAGTGTCTGTGGTCACGGCCGTGCTGGCCACGTCCCTGTGCATGGTGTATCCGACGTGGGCGGTATTTACCGTCGTGCAGTGTTTGTTTTTGTTTGCGAATATCTTGTTGATGGTTTGGTACATCCCTGACGGGCTGAAATGTAAGTTTGTGTCATCCTGGGAGGGCGGGCGGAACACTATTGAAGTCATGAGTTGCTGGGATTGCTGGATCAGTGACTAAACTTAAATTTGTTTCTACTACTCCCCAGTCTTTGCCTACTACCTACTTGGCATCAGCGCAGCCATCACTCCGATCCTGGTACCGACTGTGAACTACTGGCTAAAGGATAGCGCAGGTATGTGCTGCTCACTCCCTGTCTTTCCGTTGACCATTTCCGACCAAACCCGCTGATACAATGACTTTTTTTTTTTTTTTTNGGTCCTCTGTCTGCTTGCTCGCCAGCTGCCGTGAATTCCCTTTTCCTTGCCGGGGTACCTGTGCTTGCCTCTGCTTGGCTGTCCTGAAAAAGGCGGGGGGTTGCCTTTTTGGCTTGACCGCTTGGGGGGATTGGGCCCACCGAGTGCGACGTGAAATGGCGTTGAATACGACTCTGCACACAGAGCCGAGGTGGTGTCGAGAAGCGATGCCGTAATTGCGATCTTGGGGAAATATGATGAGGATGAACACTTAATTAGGTGCTTTTCAGTAAGAGAGAAAGGAGCATTGATCAACGGGGGAAATTTGTTCAGCCACCTAGACGAAGAATCAGCGGTTTAAGCGGTTTTACTTTCTTCTGCATTGTACCTTTTGACGGGCTTTTTTTTTTCCTCCTCTCTCTCTCTCTACAGGTAGTCATTCTTGGGGTATTCAAAAGCTGCGGCTGAGATTATATTTGTTCCGAGACGGTGCTCTTTAGCGCCTAGCACCGTCTATGGACCTTGGTTCCAGGTTGCTGGATCACAGTTACCATTCCATACCCCAGGGATGTGCTCTTTAGTGCAATTTTGATCGACATTTATCCCGCAAGAGATGTTGTATCTGGTGCGTCTTCTTTCACGGCATCGGAGGCAAGCAATAGATTGTTGGCCATGGTGTTCTCCGAAGTCAAATCCAACATACCTACGACATTGAAAGTGGTGCACTGAAATAAAAAAAAACCCCTCCAAATATTTGAAGCCAACATTTCCGCACAGATGCATGCATCATTTGACAAAGCCCCATTGAGGATGCAAAAAAAAAAAAAAAAAAAAAAGGCATAGCAAAGTATTTGCCTATAGTGTGCTAGCTAGGCATTCAGTCTTCTTTTAATGAGCATCCCAAAACATTGACCCCCGCCCCAAGGAAAGCCCATCAGGACAGCATCATGCCACCCCTCGCCGGCTTCACAGACAACCCCTGGCTTACACGGGCCGACTTCATAACCGGCACAACCGCGCTGCTCAAGCCCCTCCACCAATTCTTCTCGCCCTCCAACGCCCGCATCCGACTACCGCCCGCGACAGGCACGCACTTTGACGAGACGGCAGCCCAGCTCGAGGGTTTCGCGCGCCCGCTATGGGCCGTCGCCGCCCTCCTGCTGGGCAGCAGCAGCAGCAGCAGCAGCAGCCACACAAATCCGACCGAGGCCCCCGCGGATCTCGACTCGCTGCTGCGGCCGTGGATCGCCGGCCTCGCCGCCGGCACGGACCCGGAGCACGCCGAGTACTGGGGCGCCATCTCGCCGACGGACCAGCGGATGGTCGAGGCTGAGATCGTCAGCTTCGCGCTGCTGGCCGCGCCCGAGGACCGGCTGTACGGGGCGCTGGACGCGCGCGCGCGGGCCAACGTCGCGCGCTGGCTGCGCGGCATGGTCGGGAAGCCCATGCCGCTCAACAACTGGCGCTGGTTCCGCGTGCTGTCGGAGCTGGCGCTCCTCAAGGTCTGCGGCGTCGTCGGCGACGAGGCGGAGCTGCTCCGCGCCGAGATGCAGGCCGACCTGGCCGTGCTGGATGGCTTCTACCTCGGCGGCGGCTGGACCGCCGACGGGCCCTGGCTGCCTGCCGGAGCGGAGCGCGAGCGCAGGGGCGGGCGCAGGAGGGTCGATGAGCAGGTCGGTGCCGGCAGGCAGGTGGATTACTACTCGGGTAGCTTTGCCATCCAGTTCAGCCAGCTGCTCTATGTGAAGTTCGCGGCGGATCTCGACCCGGAGAGGGCAGAGATGTATAGGCGGCAGGCGCGGGACTTTGGGAGGGAGTTTTGGCGGTACTTTGACGCCGATGGTAGGTGGACAGGACAGGACAGGAGCCGCCCCCCACCCGGTTGAAAGGTGTTGGGGCTGGTAGTGTTCGGAAAACTAACTATAGGCTATTTTGTGTGCACAGGTGCGGCGATCCCCTTTGGAAGGTCCCTGACGTACCGGTTCGCGTGCGGTGGCTTCTTTGCCGCCCTCGCACTCGCCGACGTCCCCGACATGCCTGCACCGCTCGACAGCCCAGGCGCCATCAAGGGATTCCTGCTCAGGCACCTGAGGTGGTGGTCCCGGAATTCCGCAGACATTTTCGACTCGACGGGGACGTTGAATATCGGCTGGCTGTATCCGTGAGCGGCCCTTTCTGTCCCCTCTTGTTTTTCTGTTTAAAACAAATCAAAATACTACACAAAGCCGGATGTACTGACCCCAAAGCCAACTGATGAAACGGAAACAAAAAAAAAAAAAAAAACAACCACCACAGCAACGCCTTCATGTGCGAGGACTACAACTCCCCCCAGTCGCCGTACTGGGCGCTCAAGACCCTGATTGCCGTCGCCCTCCCCTCCTCGGATCCGTTTTGGCTTGCCGACGAGGCCGCCTTCCCGTCGGAAATGGTCACGCGGCAGCCCGTGCAGGCGATCCCGGCCCCCGGGCAGATCCTGTGCAACCACCACGGGGGAAACCACCACTTCCTTCTGTCGGCGGCGCAGTTCGTCGCGTGGCCCATGAAAGCCACGCAGGCCAAGTACTGCAAGTTTGCCTACTCCTCGGCGTTTGCCTTTTCGGTCCCCACGGGCCCGCTGATCCAGCAGCTCGCGCCCGACAGCTGCCTGGCGCTGAGCAGGGATGCCGGGGAGAGCTGGGCGGTCAAGTGGCGGTGGTGCAGCGAGGGGGAGCTGGTGAAGGGGGTGGTGGAGAGCACGGGGGCCGGGCGGGATGAGGAGGTCGTGGCTGCGACGGTGGAGTGGTGGCCCTGGGGGGACCTGTGCGTCAGGGTCAGGACGACGCTGGTGCCGCCGACGGGAAGGTGGCCCGACTGGCACGTCAGGGTGCACGAGGTGTTTGTGGACGATGCGGGCTTGCTCCGGGACGGGTTGAGGACCGTCGAGGGTGGGTTCGCCATCGGGAACAGGAGAGCGAATGACGGCAAACACGTCCCTGATCTGGAGAAGCTGGGCCGTGACGCCGAGCTCGGGACCGCCGAAGGGATCCTCCGGGTCCAGGATGGAGTCTTGGTGCTTGCCGGCGCAGGGGCCAGTGGGATCCGGACCGAGACGCTGCTGAGCGGGAACAGGACGAGATGCTACCCGCTCAAGCCCGACTCCAACACGAACCTGGCGTGCCAGCGGACCATGATCCCAGTGGTGGACCACGACATTGACGTCGAAGTCGAGGCGTCAGCAAGCCGGGAATCCGTCGCCGTATTGGTCACCAAGGTGTTTGCCATCTCCTCAAAGGCGAACGGTGGAAGGAAGCTAACGGGCAAGTCGTTGAATGAGAGATGGGAGGATGTACCGGAGTGGTCTGGCATGAAGTTCGAAAAGATGAATCAGACGTTACTGAAGGGCCTAGTTCCCTGCATGGACGGCCAATTGGCGTTGGCTGCGTAGGGCGCAACTTTTTTTTTTTTTTTTTTTTTCCGCAGGTGAAGCATCAAAACAAAGACCATTGGGTCCCTGTGAATTTTTCAATAGAGAATGTATTTTTTTCTGATGACAACATCAACTTGTGGCTATCCTCAGGGGTATCTTTAATAGACGCTCATGCCAGCAAAACATGACCTCGGCAAGCACCGGAAACACTATCAGTTCTCGCTGCTTGAGAGCAACAAAATAACAAAGAAAGAAAGACATAAAAAGCAGAGCAACAAAACAATCTCCATAAAAAAAAAAAAAACAACATGTCGTAAAAAAGTCATATCCTTTAGTAGCCCTACTGGTTGGGCTTGGGCGCAGGGGCTCCACCGTACTGGGGCTGCTGGTTGTAGCTAGTCTGCGGGCTGTAGCCGGTCTCGACGTTGTTCTTGCCCATCATCTGGTGGCTCTCGATGGGGCTGGGCAGCTTGCCGGTGCGCCACTGGTGGAAGACGATGGAGGCGTAGACGAGGAGGCCGGCGAAGGAAAGCAAGACGATGACGTTGATGGCAATGGAGGTCCCGCTCCTGGCGCCCATCATGCTCAGGATGAAGCTGACGAGCCAGAAGAGCGTCTGGAAGACGTTGACGCCCAGGAAGAACTTGGGCGTCAGGGTGCGGCGGGTGCGCTTGACGATGCAGACGACGTCGCCGAGCAGGCAGAGGGCGATGAAGACCATCTGCACCGACAGGATGGCGATGATGACGCCGAGGGCCTGCTGGGCGTTGTAGTCCGACTTGAGCTCGTCGAGCTCCCTCTGGACGTCGTTCAGCTCGTTGCTGTACTTGTCGCGGCGGTTGTTGATGTACGCAAAGGCTCCGATCATCAGCGCCAGCAGGCCGATGTTAACCACCATGATGATTATCCTAATCACCCAAAATGGGACTAGGACGCGCTTGAGGAAGGGCGAGTGCTCGCCGATGTTGTGGTGTGCCATGGTCGATGGATTGTGTAGGCGCTGAACTAGATGCGAACTGGGGAATTAAACTGATTAATGAAACTCATATACGAATGACTGTTGTTCGCTAAATGTCGATGGGAACAAAGGATCAACCCCAAATCGTGGCAAACATCATTCCGGAAGGAAACCGAATTATATATTTTGAATTCCAAGCGACCACGCCAACTTGTTTAAACTAAATTGCACAGCCTGGCAATGCAACCGCCAAGGAACCACCAACTGATTTTTGTCTTTGTCCCGGATGCCTCTCTCGTTTGCGCTTGTCACGTCAGCCCAGTCCACTCAAAAAAAAAACAAGGGTATGGCTGACCTATTCCCGGATCGGAAGTAGGTAGCCAAGCAAAGCGCCCCCCTGTATCAAGCAAGGTCTCAGGGGTGTCCGTGGACCCCCCTTTGCTTTTTTTAACCCAGTTAAACATCAAAGCCCTGCGGCGCAGTAGGAATAAATTCCTTTTGGTTTTGTGGTAGCTCTGACCACGAAATGTGGATTAAAAAAATCTCCCAGCTAATCTAGCCTTCCATCAATCTGTGGCTGATTGGCTCAGCCCAGAAAAGGATGCGCCCCGTGTGGATATGTTCGCGGGCCAAGTTTGAGGCAATGTTGGGCGTGGCGCTCTTGGCGGTGTCGCGTCCAGCTAGACGAGCAGCATAAACCACAGGATGTTCTCACCTAAGCGCGCCACAAATGAGACTTGTACTAACGAGAAATCTCTGGGACTCTGGGACTCTGAAACTCTTGCATTTTGTGCAGAGACAAGCTACCATGGTACTGTACTGCACAGTACATAGTACATACTTCCAAGGATTATCTATTATGGTAAACTCTTCCTGCATTAGGTGTCGTGATAAGTGACAACAAGGTTGAGCGCGGAATCATAAAACTTTAATCATGAATTGACAGCCTGATTTTACTGTGGGGGTTTCACTGGGCTCCACTTTGGCCACACCAAGCGCGCGCCACTGTACAACACCCTGTTGATTTTTTTTTTTTTTTTACATTCTCCACACCCCACCTTAGCATCCTTCTGTACATAGCATATACTTTTCTGGCCCTCACGATGAGTGCCACCCATGACAACCGTTTTACGGCACTGGTCGAATGGAATAAAGCCAACGGCGGGCAATTAAACCCTGCAGTCGAAGTCTATAATGATCCCATCACTAATGTGTCGCTCCGGGCCAAGGAGCCGGTTACCCTGGACGCGGATGGTCACTGCGCCATAGTGAGCTGCCCCCTGTCCACCACCCTCTCCGTCCTCAACGCCTTGACGGGAAGTCCACTGTCGATATCGACCTCTGGAGACAATGGATCCTCGCAAGAGTCACCACCAGCATTCCCAGACCACTTCCTCCAAAATGTCCCCCCGCACGTCGTCAGCCGCTTCTTCCTGATCCAGCAGTACCTCCTTGGCCCCAAATCACACTGGCACCCCTACATCGCCTCCCTCCCGCAACCAGAACACCTTGCTTCCTGGAACCTGCCCCCCTTTTGGCCCGATGAGGATGCTTCTGTGCTGGCTGGGACCAACGCCGGCGTCGCGGCCGACGAGATGGCCGACCTCGCGGGCCGGGAGTCCAAGCAGGGTCGGCGGGCGCTGAGGGACTCGGGCCTCGAGAACTGGAGGGAGTACAGCCCGCTGCTGTACCGCTGGGCTTACTGCATCTTTACCAGCCGGAGCTTCCGGCCCAGTTTGGTAGTTCCTCCCGCGGTCTGGGAATCGTTGAAGAGGGAGCATGCAAAGTACCTAGACGGGTGTGAGATGGACGACTTTTCCATCTTGATGCCATTGTTTGATATTGCGAACCACGATCCCCTGGTCCAAGCTACCTGGGACAGCGAATCTTTGCCCGGCGAATGTAGGCTCTTGGTCAATGGCCGAAGCCGGCAAGGCTACAAACCAGGCGAGCAGATCTTCAACAACTACGGGCTCAAGACCAACAGCGAGCTGCTGGTGGCCTATGGCTTTGTGCTGCCCGAGTCGGATGATCTGCACAATGATTACGTCCACGTGCGGCTACAGACTCAAAGCCCCGATGATGGAACGACGGAGAAAAGACCGACCAAACCTCGCGACTTCCTCATATCCCTGGATCCACTGTCCAGCCACAGGTCGGTAGTTGGCCGTGCGCGGCAGTGGATTCACGACCGGCAGGGGCTCAGGAGGGACTTTGCGCACTGCCAAGACGCACTCTTGTGGCTCTTTTGCGAGGCCTATCTGCGTGAACAGGGGCTGGATCACGTTGCGAAAGTAGCTCGTCTCGCTGCTATCCTCGCAGATCCGTCGCCAGCAGAACACGAAGAGTTGATAGAATCGCTCCGCGAATTCCTCCTCAACAAGCTACAGTCCGACTACGTCAAGATATCGGCCGAAGGCTGCGAAGCCATGGAGACACTGTTGGCCGAATGCGATGGCGCCGACGAAGCCGAGGGTTCCATCAGCGACAATCAAGCTCTGGCGATACGGTACCTGCAGGCCGTCGTGCGGGTGATGCAGAATGCCATGGTGGCCCTCGATCCGACCATATCATTCCAGCATGCGCCAGAGGATGGGGAGGGCGAAGATTAAGGCAGGAGTGGGACGAGTACAACAATGATATGAGAATGGAGTGGACCAAACCTAACGACAATTCGACATGAAGAAAAAGATAACTGTACACAACAATAAGTCTCGTAAGTGGACTAGACTCTTTGAATTCCTCGCCTGGTCTTATACGGCCCTTTTCGACTTTGTAGGACGACTTCCTTTTTTTTATGGCAAAGACTGGAGCAAGAGAAAAGAGAACGCTCGTTCCCATTTTCCACAAGGGCCAAGCTTCTGGAACGGAAACCCACCGGGGAAGCAGTCTCCCGTCTCCATGATGGGCTCTTGTGCGTTCTTTCCCTTCCCTAGCGTCGTATGAAATTCGGGAAAAAATCTCACCTTGAGCTCAGATCCCAGGGAAAAAAAAAGTGATTTTGCCACCTGCCGTTTGCTATAACCCCTCTAGCCGTTCCTCCTTCTTATTTGCTCATGGAATGGTCAACTACCAACCAACCAAGCATCCGACGTAGTGCAGAGGTTAGCATATCAGGTTTTCAGCACATCTCTGAAAAGCGCCCTGAAGACCCGAGTTCGAACCTCGGCGCCGGAGTTAATCTTTTGGCAATGTTGTAGAACTTTTAGGCTGTTTTTCTGCCATCTGGCATACCTTGTTTTTTTATGGTTACGTAAATATGTAGAAATTAAGGAAAGTATATAGGAATCAGAGTACATTTGACCATTTCTTCTTCTCGTTTACCATGTTGAACAATGTCCGACACGTACCCGGTATGCCCTGACCATTCCCTTTTGGGTGAGGTAGGTATGTACCCATTTACCTGCTCAGGTTCCGTAGATCATGCATTCCTGCGCGAATAGTCTCCAAGTTCTAGGTCCTTGGTTGTTGTAATAAATTAACGGATTTCTGAATGGATGCTGGGCCAGAGGTGTCAAGATCAAGCCCGCCATGACAAGTAAGCTCGCCCGTAATCACTTTGAGAGCGTTCCCTCCTTGATATGTGTTTCCAAGTTCAGTTTTGTCCCGCCGTGATAGCCTCAAAGCAGATTCAAAACCAAATGCATCCAAAAGGCAAGGGATGTTGTCACTATCTGTGCAACTGGTCAAAGAAATAAATTCAGTACTCTAGCAATATTTTGTTGCAATTAAGGTCCCCGGTCCATCCCGAACTCTTAGATCTACAAAGTAGTCGTTGCTTCAGTGACCGTCGAACCGGCAGTTGACGTCCAGGTTGATCACCTCTGATGTTAAATGTCAAGGGTCTTGCCGTCGTTGTACCCTAGACGCATGTTGTAGAATGACGTAAGGTAAGCCGAGCTGGAATCGCGAACTTTTTGGTTGCAGGGGAGGTGGTAAATCCCGCACAAGCAAACACACCTTGGTGTTGAAGTGCAAGCTTACCGAGAATTTTAACTGGGTAAATTAGTCTAGCAGTAGCAGTAATTGTCTGCTGTCTGACCTACTTGGGTTCCACATTCCAGGGGGTGGGCGGCAATTATCCCACCGAATCCTACCGTAAACATAAGCTTATCGCAGGCACCCATTTTCCAAAACAAAAACGCCACAATTTTCCAATCCTCAGTTTGCTTCTGCTCGTGATCTGAGAATATCTATGCCTACTTGACATACCGACACAGTGTACCAAGGCAGTATTTGCATTTCCCCCAAGGCACACAAGAAAAGAAAAAAAAAAAAAAAAAAAAAAAAAAAAAAGAAATGCAAGACAGGCGCAGAATCAAGCAGCGGCTGGCCCCGAAACTCACGCGACCGGGCGCCAAAGGTCACACCAAAAGCAAAACCGGCTGCCTGACCTGCAAGCAAAGACGGAAAAAGTGCGACGAGGCCAGGCCGAAATGCGGCGGGTGTGTCGCGGCCGGGTGGGACTGCGAGTTCCCTCCAGCCAATGCCGTGGCGAAGAGATCAAGGCCACCGCAGCAACACGGCTTTGGCAGCGCCACCATCGCCCGGCCGTCCCTGCTGCCCGATCTGACCCGTCAAGAGCTCGAAATGTTTCACTTTTACTCGGGCTATCGGATGAGCGGCCTGGGTCTCATCCTCAGCAGCCCCGGGGCCGAGGATCTGGTGATCAAGATGAGCGTATATGAGCCGTGCGTGCGGCAGGGCGTCCTGGCCGCGAGTTATGCGGTGCGGGATTCATACTGGCCGGCTGCGGACCGTGCCGAGCGGGCCCGCAACCTCGGGAGGCTGCTGCGACACTACAACCTCGCCATCGGGGAAGTCGTTGCACTTCGCGTCGAGCAGGAAGAGGCGAACCAGGAGGGCGCGGTGAAGACAAGTCGCCCGGAGCGCATAGCCGCCATCATGTGCGCCTCGCTGGTGCTGGCAACCGTCGACCACATATCTGCCCACATGTTCTCGGCCGTGCTTGGTGAAGGGGAGTCTGGCGGCAGGTCAAGGACGCTGTTCCACCTGAAGGCGTTCTCTGCCATACTGATGGACAGCAGGCCCGTGTCCCTCGTCGACGACGGAGGAGGCGGTGCTTGGGACAGGAAGAGCCAGTTCGACGACGACGTCAGCATGATGGTGCACCTGGTTTCGACTTTCTTGATGCAGAACGCCTTGTACGACGAAGAAGTCAAGAGGTTCAAAGCTCAGAGAGCATCGGCGGCAGCGCCACATGGTTGGAATAGCAGTGGCAGTCGCATCACGGAGGAAGAAGAAGGTTATTATGAAATGGAGACCTACCAGGACCTACGGCCGGTTATGGCTCTGGCAACGATCCCAGGCCGCTAGTCCTTTCCATACCGGGTGGCGCAGGTAGGCCGGAATCAGGATCGTCGGGTTCCAGGGACCTCTGAGCATTCATATATAAAGGGGAGGCAATAAACGTCATTTATCAAGGCAGCAGCGGGCATCATGATGCGTTGATTTCGTAAAAAAAAAAAAAAAAAAAAAAAAAAGCCACTGTGCCCTCGGGTGTCAACACAGCGGTGACTGCGACGACGACTGCAGCCTCGATCAAATTCCAGCTGCGACCTCGAGAAGGCTGAACACTTTGAACTTGTCTCCCTCGAGTAATGAGATGCGGACGGCATGCATCTGTAGCGTGGGCGCCAAGCCCTGTCCCTGTCCTTGAGTAACTGGCTATTATTAGCCTTGCTGCAGATTTCAATCGAGCTACTCGTCCGAAGCTCATGAATGACACAAGTACATAAAGATTGCGGCCCACATTCGGCCTTTCCGTAATTTTGGAATCTCTACAGTGTCGGAGCTGTGCAGGATACTTCTCTTTTTTTTTTTTTTTTTTTTTTTTTTTTTTTTTTTTTTTTTTTTTTTTCACAGTTTTAAAACCAAAGTGAGCTGGAGTATTACATTCTGTAAAGGGCAAAAAGGGGCTACAAACAACTAGAAAAGGTTGTTATGCTTGGTCGTTCTGCAAAGCTTAAATCTAGTTGCCCGATTACCCTGACGGTATTACCCTAAAATTTCTCAAATTTCTGTTTCTAGCCCCTTTTTTGTTGAACCTTTTTGATTTTATCTTTATATCCTTACCGTTACGAAAATGAAAAGCATATCGGTCTTGGTTGCCTTGCTTGCGGTCCAAGCAAAGGCCAGTTATTACCGTGTCTCCATCGTCCAAGACCCCAACCCGAATCCAGCCGTCAAGAATCCAGTCGCTTCGATTGACGGCGAGGAGGGTAAAGAGTATATCATGTTATACGAGGGTGAAGGCTACCGTGGGAGGGAACCGCCCAACGTCATCGTCCCGGTCAAGATCGTCCGAGGCAAAGCCGTTCCCGGCCGCGGAGGCCTTGGGCGTGGGTTCAAACTCGACATCACGCCAATATCGGCGGGAGAGGCGGTACTTGCCGAGCCGGTAAACACTGTGCCGGATCCGTCGTTGAAAGAGGGGCGGTACGCAGGACGGACGGGCGGAGGACGAGAAAAAGCACCACCATCAAGGAAATGGTGGTAAATGACAGATTCGACGGCCGGGTTGGAAAGGTCGATGATTGGGTCTGGGGTTACAGCAAAAGAGCCTAACCCCCACCCCGAGTAAGAAGTGTCACTTGGGCTACGTTGTGACTACGGGGAGTAAATGCGATTATCAAGCTCGAAATTGTTTTACATTATATTAATTAGGGGTTTACAAAGCTGAACTTACCATATTATACCCACTTGCGGCCAGTATTACATATTATACGTAATTATGAAATTACATCAAGTTTTAATAATTAACAAACTTTTAATTCTGGTAATAGCATACTCTAAGCCTCCTCCAGCCTTTGGGAATTAACACTTTGATTTGATGGATTTAAAAAAGATTAAAAGGCATTTACTTGGAAACTGGTAACGTCACCGGCGGGCCTTGTGTAAAATAAATTATATTTCAAATATAATTTACTTAAACTCACGAGATCAAATACATTTTCCCCCATCGTGAATACGTGTAGTTAACATGGTCTTCCTGTGTTTATAGGCCTTTCGGAATGTCGATCGATCAACAGAACGTTTTTATTGCGTAAAGTGGTTCAAATTCTATATCCTCTATGAAACCGTCTAGAGAAGAGCTTCTGAACGTCCTTCCGTCTTATACCCGCCAGACCAACGATTGAGGCCCGTGCAAATTGGCCCGTGCGCCACTGCACGTTAGTCATCATCCTATTGTTGAAGATGAACGCAATTATATCTATTCCAACTCCCTGTTTGTTATCTCAGGTATTCCGGCGGTATTTTGTCTGGGCGAATGTCCCCTAACCCCACCTGGGTTCCCCTGGTAACGAGTAACCACACAAAATGTAACATAGATTTCTCCGCACGTTTTCGACTGGAAAACTGTAGTATAAACTGTCCATACAACCGTGAAAACAAGTTATCCGCTTAGACATTTGGTCCGCGTTGTTAAAGTCGGAGCGTTTTGATAATGTATCCGCCTGTTCGAGGTTTGTGCTAGGGCTGGCGACAGAAATCGCAGCGGAAATGGCCCAGAAAATAACAGTAAAAACGTTGGTAATTTTCATGTTGATAAAAATTGCAAATTTTCCAATTTGACCAGAAGTTTATTTTTTCAATAAAAGATGAAAAGTTGGGTGGATTACTGGAGACGTTAAACTTCAATCAGCCAAATCAACCTAGCTTTTCTATAGCTTTTGTATTGTATTGGGATTTTAATAAGTATTGCAGCTTTTGTTATGCATTCCATTTGCTATTATTAATTGAAATCAAGTTTAATTATGTACCTTTTTTTTTTATCAATTTGCATAAGCTTTTATATTCAAGTATTAGAACCAGGGTAAGTACATTATACAAACTTATTAGTTAGCACCTATAAGCAGATACTCTTTTCTAAAAACAAGTCAAGGAAACTGAAAAGCTGCTAAATTTGACGCGTCGCGGGTAGAACTTATTACGGCCAGGGATATATCAGTAGTGTAACATTTGGACCCTGCAATTACCAGACCCTGACCCTGGCCACTGACCGACGACCCATTTAGGACAAATCCTTTTGTCCGTGTCGCCTTAAAATCAGAATTTGATTTATTTCATTCTTTCCCTTGAGAATAAAATCTTGGTTGACAAACGCTAACAAACTGGCTTCCGTACTATGCCTACCCTGACCATGACATGTGGTAAGAGTGACAGTTATAGTTGACTGATTAAATATGAACATATTCAACAGATTGAAAATAGAAATGACATAATATATAAACCATTTAGAAAGATACTTTATTAAATTAATGCTACAATAAAAGCAAACTGCGGTATTAATAATAAAATTAATAATAGTAACCATAACAACTTGATAAAATTCGGAACACCACAATGTGAGCGTGTTAATTTAGAGATTATATGTGACGTTGACTGAGATTTCAACACGCAACTCTCGTTTTAACTCGGTTGCTTCACGGTCTAATCAACCTGCGTACAATTATTAACAATGGACGGGGTACTGATATGGTCAGTGTGTTAATAAACCCCGTTATGTGCTTTTTTGTTTCTTCGGAAACCGGGGTCGTTTGGAAGTTGAACCGTTGGAATGCGCTACAAGTGGAAAGGCTGAAAATTGTGCGCCGACGTTTGGAGGACAATTCCAATCGCGAGGTTCCCGGGAGTGTCGGCACGTCAATGCACGGAAATGTGCGTTTACGGTGCCGTAACAAGATGTAAATAATTGTTCAAGTTAATACGTGTTTTTGATTGGGTGCAAAACGCACCAAAAACGGAGCCGGTTAACGGTACAGGAGTTCCTTTTTTTTTTTTCTTTTTTTTTTTTTTTTGCTGAACTACGTATGCGGGTGAGAAGATACCGCAAAACAGTCAAATTACCGAAATTATACGACCCAATGCAATATATATCGGGTTGCTGACGAAACAAAGGAAGTTTGGCTGGAGACCTCGGGGTCACCGATGGGTCTTTTAACAGAGGCATTGTTCGACTTGGTGCCTGTTTGCCACTTGGGCATGGTTTCCGTTGCGGCCGGATATACGGAGCTGCGTGGTGGGACTATCCAATAGAAACTTGATGGTGAAATTTCTTAATTGCAACTTGTACGATATAATGTGTGGTAAAGGGGCTCATGCGGTTGCACCGTGAAAATAGATATAAACATTTCTGTTAAACAAGTTTCAAGAAGCAGCTCCCCCATGACCAAGAAAAAAAAAAAAAAAAAGGCTAAACCGGAACCGCGAGTGTGTATTCACCCGCACCCTCCAGCACCTGGGTAGTATCCTTGTACCTAAAAACACCTCGAGTCCCAGCAGGGGCTCGAATCAGCACATTGACCACGTCCCTCCCTGAAGAATCCGGCCCGATCGTCCAGTCCACGGCCAGCGGACCCCTCGGCGTCTGGACCTGGGCGCTCACCCGCTTCAGCCCGAGACCACCGACGCCTACCTCCGGGTCGACGACCCAGCTGCGGTACCCGAAGCCCTCGACGCCGTCGGCTTGCCTGATCCCCGCCGCGTGGCGCGTCAGGGCGTAGGTGGCGGCGCCGCCCCAGGGGTGCGCGAGGCTGGTGAAGAGGCTCAGGCCCGGCTCGCCGGCCGGCGTCAGGTACTCCCAGCTTGCGCCCGAAGCGTGGCGGTCGGCGTGGGCGCGGGACAGCATCCGGGGCCAGAGGGAGCGGAGGAGCTTGGTGGCGGTGGCGGTGGCGGTGGTGGTGCCGTTGCTTCTGCTGCTGCTGCTGCTGCTGCTGACGACGCGCAGCAGCCCGTCGAGGAGGAAGCCGTTTGTGTTGGGCGAGATGTTGGTGTCGGCGGCGGTCGAGTCGACCAGCGACGAGTCCTTGTACGCCGGTCCCAGCTCGAGGGCGGCGAGGGCGGCGACGGACCGCGAGATGCGCCGCGGGTCCGAGGCCACGCCCGACGAGAGACAAAAGGCCGTGGCCTGCACCGAGAGGTCGTCCTTGTCGGCCAGCGACAGGGAGTAGAAGCCGCGGGCGTCGTTCCAGAGCTGCGCGTTGACGGCGCGCGTGATCTCGTCGGCGGCCCGCGCGGCCTTGGCCTGGTAGGCGGCGTCGCCGACGGCCTTGGAGATGTGGGCGATCTCGAGCAGGGTCTGGACGGCCAGGCACGAGGTGGCGGAGCCGTCGACCGCGGGCCCCAGGAAGGCGCTTCCAAAGTTGAGCAGCTTGGTGGTCTGGTTGACGCGCGAGAGCAGCCAGTCGAACTGCAGCTGCCACTGGGCCCAGCTGTCGCGCACAAAAGCGACGTCGCCCGTCTGCTCCAGGTAGCTGTACAGGGAGCCCATGCCCAGCAGCTGGTAGTCCTCGAGGCCGTAGGGCTGGGCCCCAAAGGCGGTGAACGGCCCGCTGGCGCTGGCGGGGTCGTAGCCCATCCTGGGGGAGATGTCCAAGATGCCGAGGGGGATCTGCGTGCGGAGCAAGAACCGCAGCGTGCCGCGCTCCAGGTCGAAGCGCGATGTGCTGGCGCCCATGATGCGGATGGTGTGGAGGAAGTCGCCCAGCCAGACCAAGCGGTCGCGCTTGGGCCCGTCCAGGCAGACGCCCTCCGCGTTGGTCTCGACGCCGTACTCGGCGAGCACGTCGGACGACGTCATGGGGTTTCGGTAGACGACGGTGCCGTTCTGCGCCGTCGCCGTGACGTTGCGCACCCACGCCGCTTGGTCTTGCCACGCGCCGAACCCGAAGCTGCCCGTCAGCGTCAAGGGGCCGCCGCCGATGTAGTATTTGGAGACGTGCGTGGCCAAGATTTGTGTCTTGTCGAGGGACACGGCGAGGAAGCCGTCGGGCGAGAGGACGGTCGTCACGTGGTACCACTTGTTCTCGGCGACGTCAAAGGGAACGCGGGAGATGTCCAGGTCGTACGAGGTGAGGGTGGTCTGGTTGACAAAGCCGTAGCCCCAGCCGAGCTTAAGCGTGTTCCTCGGCGTCAGGGTGGTGTTGGTGTTGGAAAAGGTCGTGGCGTTGGGCAGCTCGCTCGTCAGCTGCAGTTGGACACCGCCAAAGCGACCCAGCGGCCAGGCCACCGACCACCACACCCCACCACGCTCAATCATGGTGTCGAACTCGAGCGTGTAGTTGCCCCAGAGGCCGGCTCGGAGCGTCTGCGTGGGGCGGATGCTGGCCACGCGCACTCCCTTCTCCGCATCGACCTGCCACACGGCCTTCTGGGTGCCCGACTCGACGCACGCGAGGTCGGCAGCCCGGGCCCCCAGCGCCCACACCTCGTTGAGCACCTCGTCGTCGCAGCTGAACCTGCCCGGCATCTCGGCAATCTCGGTCCCGCCCGCGGTGGCCTCGAAACCGACGCTCTGAAACGTGACGCCGACGTCGGCCCTGGCGTCGAGCAGCCTGATGGACTGCCACCTCTGGCCGCCCTGGATCAGCCCGCTGGCCACGGAGCCCGCGGCAGAGATGTTGAAGGTCTCGACGCGGAAGGCGTTGGCGAGCCCTTGCTGGTACGGGTACGGCCCGTCGGACCAGACGTGCTCGAGCGCCGCGAACGGCTCGCTGTACTTGACCTCGACCTGCACGGCCGCGGCGCCGGATATCTCGGACACGGTGAACCGCGGATAGCCGGCGACCTCGACGCCGTAGTCGAGCGTGGCCAGGGGGTGCGAGCCGTTGAGGGTAAAAGCGGCGAACGGCCCGGTGGCCTGTCTGGGTGCTGTACCGACCGCCACCTTGCTCGGGGTGAAGAGGCGCGCGTCGGCGGCCAGCACGTTTGCCAGCAGGCAGCCGCTGGAGAGGATTCGACGAGCCATGATCGAAGCGAGCAGAGTCCACAACCCGATCGGACAACCATGTTAGTCGCGGTCGCAGTCGAGGCTCCGGCGCGAGCCATGTTTGCTACTTTATGTTCAAGAAGAAATATGAACGACTCGGATGTTCCTCCAACTACCGATCTCAATACTACGAAAATCCCATGGGGGAATTCGACATTGATATAAGGTCGACCCGCTTCCCCGCGCTGGCAGAGATTAAAGCATGGCAAAATGTAACTTGGTTTACGGAATTGGGTTACATAGTCGGGCAGCTTGTGGAGAATGTCTTTTTTTCTTTTTTTTTTTTTCACCCACGCACATCCATATTCCGGGGAGGTGGAGTGGTTGATCGGAATGTGGAGGAAGCAGCGAAATCGGTAAACCTTCTAGCCTCTGCCCCCACTCTCCTGCCATCTCCTTCGGCCTCAGCTACACCGAGTTGTGCCATGGAGGAGACTATGCTTCAACCCACAAAGTTCGGGTCGGTCAAACTGCTTACGAAGGTACAGAGGGAAAACAAGTTGAGCCCCGTTTCCAAGCATTTGACATCCGAGACTTCGTGTGGAGGTGAATCCTGACTACTGCAGCACAGCATGTGCTACTTGCTGAGGTTGAGATGAATGTCCTGGTCGAGTCGTCGCCCAGCCAGGCGTAGCTATGGATGGCCAGCACCATGTTGTGGTGGAGGTGAAGCTCCATAGCACAGGAGACGTCACCTGGTTGAACTGCCTCTGGGACTACTGCTAGAGTGATTACTGGTGCGTTGATCTTCGCGGACCCCCTGGCAGACAAGGGGTCCCTAAAATCCGTATCAACCCTAAAATTTGAACCATTCGACTTTGTATGTAAATTGTATGCAAAAAATCAAGACCCTAAATTTCAACGGCCTGCGTTCCGACAACCATAAGCCCTGGTTTTTTTTTTTTTTTTTTTTTTTTTTTTGGAATAGGCTGTAAGGGGCTTGCCTTGGTGGCGTACTTCTGGGTGCAGGGTTGATAGAATTGAGGTTCTACAAGGGTAAGAACTGTTGCAGTAGATAGATCTTGGCATCACATGACCGGAGGAGCTTAGTCAGCACAGTGCACATCATAAAAGCACTGTCACGCTCGTTAGCCTAGATAGCGCACCCTACCTGAATACATGGCTCTCCTACCACTAATTCAGACTGCACGTGTACGTTCGTGTGCGTCAAGAACTGTTTAGGATGCGCCTTGCGCACTGAGGAGTGCGCTCCCGTTGTATACACTGCGGCTGTCACGTGTGTGTAGCTCATCCCGATGCACGTGGCGGAGCCGGTGCGCCACCGGCTCCAGCCCTCAGGGGCTAGCCCCCCAATATAGGTCAGCGTATGGGGAAACGAGTAAAAATCCTGTATACGGAATTGTAAAAATTAGGGGAAAAATTGTACGGGTCAATACAAGCGATAAAAAACAATTTATTAATCAAGATTGAACAGTAAATACGGTGTTAATAACACTGTACTCACATTATCAGCATTCTATTGTGCAATCTTAATGGACGACCTGATTTTCATTGTTTGTAACAACACGCACAATTTTCTCTTCAATATTTGCCGTTTCGTACAAAGAGCTCTACTCGCCTTCCCACATATTAACCTTTTTTTAAAAAAAGAAATTCTGGATTTGTGGTTGTCGACGTATAGACCGTTGAAGTCGTAAGATTTCCAAATTCACATATTAAATGAGGCGATTCAGTTGTCAGGGACCCTCTGTTTGACAAGGGGGTCCGCGAAGCTTAACCTACGAGTAGGTCGTTATCGTTCAGCCTTTACTACTCGGGCGAACACCAAGATCTGATTAAGTTTCAATTAATTGCAGTTCCGTATGAACGATCATGCTATGGGCTTCCAATCTATTAGTCCCCTCAAGGTTCGTATCGTAGTCATCCTGAGGGGCTATTGATTCTGAAAAGACGATTGCTTATTTTTAGTAAACTTGTTTTTTTTTTTCTTCTTAATCTTTCTCTCTTGCCTTTGAACAATGAGGCCCGGAACTGACTCGTTGATAAGCCGAAGAGTAAAACAAACAGTTTACTAGCATTGCATTGATGTCAATTCACCTTTCAATGTGCATTTCGCAGAGCTTGATGTTGAATTTTGCTCCATTATGCAATGCCAGATTGGGCTCCAGTAATGCGGTTGTCTGCCCCCGGAAAGTAGGCCGAAGACTCGTCAGCGCTGACGCATGCAGCGGACCAATCAGCAAATAATTTAGCCTTTCAAACCGATAGATGTAAGCAGGACCTAGCATGTAATCATTCAGCCCCAGTGTTGAAATACTTGCAATCCCATCATTTTGAGACTTGTAAAAGAAAGCCAGAGTGGTCTAGCTAGTTGAAGTATTTGTTCTCAGTAAAAAGAACACAAGGACATAGCTTATTAAAGTACTGCATGTTGGAAGCTTTGGATGTTGGTGACTACCGGTAAAGCTCTTGAGGAATGTTCTGGGTACCATGCAAGAAGGAAGAACCTGGAAACATGAATAAAACATCAAGGGGCTGAGCTACGACAATGGCTTTGGTCAAATATTGTATTTAAGCACTGTCGGTCAACTATAGTAAGGGAACCCAATTAATTGAACGTGTCCCGACTCGCTCCATCTCCGGTTGTCATGTTCCGTGGACCAAAGCCGCGTTTCCGATAGGATGAACTGAGGTTTAATGAGTCGAACGTGCTAAAAATAAAGCTATATTCAAGCAGAACGCAAGCTTTTCGGCTTGAGTCGGTTGACTCAATCTAAGTCTAAATACCAAAGTGGAACACATGAATGGGCTGGCGATGGATAACTGGCCTAAAGGGTGATCAGCAGGTTAGAACCTTGGTCACCACAGGGGGAACCTGAAGTCAGCAAGTCAACATAACTCGCAGCAAGTAATTCCGCTTAAGAAAAAAAGGTTAATGCAACTTGCATACCGTTTCTTTGTTCCTGATTCGACTTTTGGTTCTATTGCTCACTTGAGTGATATTTATTTTGTTCTTATTTTTTGTTAACATGCCCCCCCGATTTTGAAGAAAAAAAGTGTTCCATTGATTTCAAGTCATCCATTTTTTTTTGCTTTCTCTTTTTTTTTGCCTACAATGCTTGTCAATTTTGTCATTTCTTGTATTGCGGTCGGCGCCGCGGCCATGCCTACTGGTAAGCCCTTGCAAGACGGGGATATCAGTGCTGCCCAGGCCTCGTCACTAAGCCACAGCGATGGTCCAAGCCACATCGTGGCTCGCAGCCCGGCTCTTTGGGACAAAGTGAGGTCAAAGAAGAAGAAGCAGGATCTAAGGAACCTACGGCCCAAGGAACGGCGACCGCCCAAGAATGTAAACTGGGACGGGGAGATCGTTGTCGAGACACCGGGCACGGCGCCATCCATAGCAAGACCAATACGACCAGATGTCCCCATCTCGCAGGTGATGGCACCAGCACAACGCCCCGCCGCTGCCTCGTCACCACCACGTCCGCAACAGGAGTGGGTTCCGCATCCGTCCTATGCACCGGAAGACCCGGACACGTGGGAGAACGATGTGCCGCCTTCCCAGCAGGCGATACAGGCCGTAGAGGATTAAGAAAACGGCGTGTCCAACAACATGCACGGGCAGCAGTATCATTACGGCGGTGGCGCCCACGCGGCGACTGGCTACGGCGGTGGTGCCCACTCGCAATCCGGCCACGGCGGTCTAGACTCGCATTACGGCGGCCCGTACGTAGAGTATGACTACGAAGGGCACTCGGGCTCTGGACACGGCGGCGGCCTGGCGGGCTTCGAATCGCCGCCTCGCCATGCTCATTCGCACAACGGTCCGTCCGGGCACCCGCACGCCCGGGCGGGGTATTCAGGCGCGAGCTCGCAGCAGGAGTCGTGGCAGCGTCCCCAGGGAGGGTACTTTTGGGAGCCCGGCGCGCCTCCGGCGTACGGAGGACATA
Organism: Pyricularia pennisetigena; assembly: GCF_004337985.1. Lineage (NCBI taxonomy): Eukaryota > Fungi > Ascomycota > Sordariomycetes > Magnaporthales > Pyriculariaceae > Pyricularia > Pyricularia pennisetigena. The sequence goes on from NW_021940918.1 coordinate 3,933,575, forward strand.
GACCCCAGCAGGGTCAGGGGATATTGTCTGCCCTCGTGGAGGGCGGCACATCGATCTGGAGGACTACGGCACAGCTGGTTTCGGAAGCGTCGCAAAATTACCAGCAGTATCAGCGGCCGCAGGGGTCGGGGTCCTACAGGCAGTCCGCACCAAGTCACGGGATGCACAGTTCCCCGAGCCAAAACCAGTTCCCGGCCTGGGCTTACGCAAGTGTACCCGGCGAAGGACCGCCCGGAAGAATCGTGAGTCCAAGTGAACTGAATCAACGCTGGTAGTGGTGGTGTGATTATCAGTTAGGGGTCAG
>NW_021940918.1:3933887-3948048 GCF_004337985.1 Pyricularia pennisetigena
GGGGTTTATTTCTCTAGTTTGCTTGTACGCGGGCGCTTTTGTCGTTCTGGTCCTTAGCGTTTAGTTCCATGTTTCGCTTGTTGGTTTTTCTTTGTCTATCCCAGGGTAGGTTGATAATTGCGGGCGCCTAAAAGTACAATTGGTTACAGCGAGCGTGGGGTTTGAACGCCTTCTTTGCCTTTGAACATAGTAGAAATGGCTCAACACATTGCAGCTTACACAGCTCGAAATTAGTCACAACGCAGGCCTCAAAAATAGCAGATTGCTCGACGTGCTTCTTGTAAAGATTGCCAAGTGTTGACTTTGTATGGGCCAGACTATAATTACCAGTGTTTTTGTTCCCCACAACTAGAGTCTAGATGCACGCAGCACGTTTACTCCGTTCTCTCCAGGCCAAGACCAAAACACATTCATACAGCCAAAATCGCGGTGATGGGATGACTGTTAGCCCAGCGCCTATAGTTTGCTACTTTCAGCTTGCATATAATTTCCCAGCTCCCCATGCCAACAAATCCCTTATTCGGTTGTGACCCACAGCAGTCCGGCATGTCATAAATCCCAACTCCAAGGCCTGGTCTTGCCAAAATAATTAATTTGATGTAAAACGCTCAGCCAGTCATCAGGGACTTTGACTACACTGGAATATATACAACTTTTCTTCTCAAGTCCCATGACTTTACCTGCCAGACTTGGCCGCCTCTTCCGACACCTCAGTCACGCTGCTTGGCGGTGCCAAGCCTTCAGCGTCAAGCCTCCCCGGGACATCCCTGGGGTTGCTGGAGTGTGTGCCTTTGAATTGACTACCGCCAGGACCGGGCGGGTTCGAGCCGACGTTGTTCAGGGAGGCTTCCAAACCCTGCTTGAGGGGATCGTTGCTATCATCCCTCGACTCTACCGCGTTATCGGGGCCGAGGTTGCCTTTGCTCCTGGCCTTTCTGTAGTTTTTGTTCGTGTCATCTAGTCAGTCTAGGTTTTTTATGCTTTTTTGTTTCGTTTTCACTGCTTTTCCTCGGTGTGAAGGGAGGTAATCGGGAGTCTACGCACTGCGCTTCCTTGTCGGCAGCGTCCGGGTCGCCTTGGCGTCCCCGCGCAACCTCTGTCGTCAGGTCCTCTCCGTACCGCACCTCGGCGCCGGGGAACTTGTTCTCCGCCTTGGTGTCGACGCCTGCGTCGAAGTTGGCACCGGTCCGGAAGTCGTGTCCGACCTTTGCCTCGTACGTGTTGAGGTCCGCCTCGGCCTGGTGGGCGATCTTGTTGAGTTTGTTCTGGCTTGGAGCTGACATTTTGAGAGGGTTTTTTATGTTTTGATTTAATCTAAATCAGGATGGTTTGGTATCTGATTGAACTGCACTCTAGCTGTACTCACAAAATAATCTCTCGTTATATACTTGTGTTCTCTTGCGCCCCTTGATCTTTGTTTGACGTCATGGAGTTGAGATCGTGATGAACGCTTGGGATTGTTCAAGCCTATCTTCCATATGATCTCAGTATGATTTAATGGTGGGGAAGCGCAGCTCAGCGCGCCACGACAATGAAGTAATGGTGCCCAAGTATCAAATGGGGACTTTGCAGGGATTTCTATCCGTGTGAGTGCCATTTGTGCGATTTTAAAACTAGATGGCCTCCCAAAGGAAGAAAAAAAAAAGAGCATTCTGTTCGACTTCTACGCCTTGAATCCTTCCCAGGAATCCCAACTACGATTGCGACGCTTGTAAGTTGTGGTCCAATGCCCCATGCCGCCATCGGCTTCCCCGGTACAACCTCCCCACTCACGGGCCCACGCGGCCGGCTTGGTCTGGGTCGAAGCTGGGCATGGCCGTAATGCGCTCCAGGATAATGCGCTCGGAAAAAAAAAAAAGGAGAATATCCTTTACCTACCTGTAAAACAGCATGTCAGTATACTGCTTACGCGCAAAGTCGAAAATCATGCCGCTTACGTCAAATGCCCAATTGTTTTTGCCTTCCTTCGAATGTAACGGTCGGAGGATCCCACGCCACATCCTTGCTGATGGACCTGGACGTGGCATCTGGATGTTGCGCTACCAACACTAATGAGGAGATGCTTTTGTGGAAGGGCAGGTCTCGATAGCGTGCGACTTAGTTTTGAGACCCTGACACAGGGCTCATCCATATGAGCAGGCCTCGTGGCGCAACGGTAGCGCGTACGACTCCAGATCGTAAGGTTATCCGTTCAAATCGGGTCGGGGTCACATATATCACATTCCATCAGCTTTTTGCCTTTTGACCACAATCGGCACCCGCCTCCGGCGTGATACCACGACGGCCCCAGCGACTCCTTTCCGTGTCCTTGGCGGCAAAAGTATTGAGACGCATGGGGCATTGTTTGTAATTGCGACAATTGTGGAAATGTTCGCTCCTACCTGTTGACAAGGTAAAAGCAGTATGGGCTGAAACTGGTCGCCTGGTTTGTGTTTGGGGTGAACGAAGATGAGTTGACATCGATTTCCTGTTGTCTTTTGCAGTGATCAGCCAGTTGAGAACCCTGAGCTGCACCTGCGGCCACCTAAGGAATGGTGGGCGTTTTTTCCCGCAGAGGATTGACCTCGGATTTGACCTCTGGGGGCATTGCCTCATTGTGCTTTTTTTTGTGCCTTTTTTGCCGTTGACGTGTAGCCAAAAATCTCCCGGAATGAGTTGACAAAATGGAGTAGGAGCCGATGTTCCAATAGCAAGGAAAAAGATTCGGCGACCTTTTGATAGCATTGTCTGTTGCTTCGCCATGCTACCATCCTATCCCCAAACCATATTCTTCGTACGTCATTCTGGTCTCTGCGGCAAAATGCAGTCCATACCTTGTCAGGACATGTACATAGAATACAGGAAAACTGACCATGACTGAACTTGACTTGTTGGAATAAAATAAAAGAGGAAAGAGGGGTTGGTGATGTAGCAAAATTGCTGCGACTGTATGTCTCGATCATGGGATGCGACTTCAAAAGTTCAAGCCCATGTGACTGACAAATCCTGTGACTGGATACCATGAGCAACTTGCCCTGCACCCTCCGGATCAATACAGTATTCTTTTACAGATAACCTGTCAAAGTTACCACACGGCAGCCTATCTTGTGGAAAAAGAAGAAACTGCAGAAGAGTCGGCCCTATAGGTCGGGCGATAGCTACAATCACAAAAGAAAACTAGGGATTTTAGTATGTTTTAGTATGTGACTGTATGTCATGTCTAATCTGAGTGTCATGTGGTCACTTAATGGTGCTTGGTGAAAATTCCCATCCCTTGACAACTGCTCGATGGGTATTTGTAATTCCTGGGCTTGCGCTCCCTCCCAACGATCGATTATCTAGATCGGAACATGCCGAACTTTGGATCTGGGCCCTGGAATGTTAGTCCGATCCCCTTTTTTAGGGAATTGGAATCGACGTCGCCTTCCCCAGCTGCTACTAGGGCCATAACAGCAAATGGCGGCAGACCGGTGCTGGTCTTGTTCATCGTAGCGGGTTTTCGGCTCAGGAGCCGCGCCATTTTTGCCACCTTTGCCGCTTGGCCAAATGGAGCTAGCACCAGTGGCACTTTTCGTTGCCTGCTTTACGTAGCTCTGGATGGAATTGCATTCCAAGAGGGGAAAGGGGAAAAAAAAAAACGTCTTGTTCCCCGTCTTTTGCTCTAAAGATCCACTATTTCAGGGGAAAAGCTTTTTTGAAAAAGCTGGTCGGGTAGTACTATTGGCAGTCCAACATGTTAACCAGGAATAAGCCGTTTTTAGGAGTAATTTTTTGTAAGCCACGTTAAAGGGGCGGCTCGATCTGGAATATTGTCGGCTACGGAACCGCCGGGATGGGAGCACACTTGAGAAATTGTAGATCTGGTAGAGATTACAAGGTGTTACGCCTCAAGATGCAACTAATCTTCGGGGATGGCAAATGGATAAATAGGCTCTGGCATCCAGTCTGGTTGAAAGATCCTTTACATGCAGCTCAACTCACAACTCATCCTCTCAGATCACCAGTCCTACAACATCACAACATTCCTGATCATCATTCTTATATCTCTTCTTTTCTTCTTGAAGTCACTCGAGTTTCATCTGCCAAACCAATACAAACGTCATACCACTGAATCTCTTTTTCTCATCTTTCCACATCACCGCAATCATGCAGGTACGAGCTCGCATTAGCCAAAAGAAAAACCAGCCCTACCCACCCACTTGATTGCCCAAAACTAACAGAAAAAAAAAAAAAAAAACCGTTACCCCCCGTCACAGTTCTCAGCTACCAGCCTCATCATCCTCGCCACGGTCGCCTCGGCCGCGATGGTGGCCCCGCGCGCCGGGGACGCAGAGTACCCGACGACGGCGACGCTGACGCCCTTCCTGGCCCCGGCGTGCGAGGTGAGCAACCTGCTGCTCAAGCCGCTGTGCAACTTTGCGCCGATCGGCCTGGCGGACGGCAGCTGCGTCGACGTGACGCAGCCCTGCCCGGTCCACCCGCCGACGTCCTTCAAGGCCAAGCTCGACGAGGCCGCGACCGGCTGCTACGTGACCGTCTTTCCCGACTTTGGCTGCGCGGGCGACCAGGTCGCCACCGCGGAGCTGACCACGGCCAACACCGTCTGCAACCAGTCGCCCTACCTCACCAAGCTCCTGACCGGGGGCGTCCTGTCGAGCGCCAGCCTGCTGCCTTTTGGGTTCAAGAGTGCCAAGCTGGTCTGCAACTGAGATGGAGGGAGGGTTTTTGGTTGGTGATGACTTTTTTTTTTTTTTGTTTGGGAATTGTACGTCTATTAGGGTTGGCTTTTTAGCATCGTTTGTGTTAGTTTGAATGATTTGTTGTCATTGTATCATAACTTGTACAACATAGGGACGCCCATTTTGAACATGTTGAACTGAATTCACATGAACTTTGTTCAAAGACATGCACTTCGAAACAGAAATAATGCTTTTAGGAGGTATATTGCTTAATCACTATGCATTCCTAAGTTTGCTTCTTTGATCCATACACAACTCTTAAAAAAAGAAATATAGCATTAAATTTGTAATTTTGTATCGCAGGTACCAAGTTTTAGCTTGGTGCGTCCGACCAATGCTGAGGCTGTAAATCTGGGAAAACTCAAGCAATTCCTCCACTTTGTTCAGCTATCGGTCTCTCCGATGATATATTACGCGGGGTTTATTATTACTACCGCGCATTGACAAATGACACTCAACGTGTCAAGGACTTTTGCATTGCTTTTTTAGCATGTCCGAGACACGACTACTATCAATTAAAATAGAGCATATTCCCTGTTTACACCAGATATCTAGCTCTTCACGGGAGCTATGATTTAAAGTAGTTGGATTTTCAAAGCGTTTGGCCTTGAAACTTGTACTCGTAGAAATTGTGGGACAGTTTCCTGTCACCTTCCCAGTTATGGACGCATTACTCCAACGGATTAATTTACCAACTGGACCTACTGGTGGTGCAGATTGCGTGTGACTACTCAAAAAAACTATGAAACTATGGTATATTAATCCTAGGTACAAAACCACTTGCCATCTCACTGGCCAAGGCAGCTGTAAAGTAGCTCAATCGTCTTGTTTCCCGTTTTCGGAATAACTGCCGTGACCTTGCCGACGGTAGGAACGTAAGCTGGGACGCGAGTGCACCTGACCGCTGCGGTGAGACGACTCCTGCCGGGGTATATACCTTGCAGCTGGGCACAAAGGCTTTTGGCCTGGGCGTAGTAGTCTTTCGCCTCGAGATACCCTTCTCCCCGGGCCAGGTGAACGTCGCAAACCTTGAACGGCTCGGGGCTCTGGAATGAGGTCTTGGGGGCGGCGGCAGAGGCACTTCCCGACCCGCCCTTGCTAGCGTGGGCGTTGGACCGGCCCTCGAAGTCGGCGGGCGCGCGTACCTCCATGGCCGGTGCGCCAGCATTCTCCGCTTGGGCCGGCATGCTCAAGGCGCCGGAGGCCAGAAAGCTGAAAAGGGCGACGATGCGAGTGACATGCATCTTGCTTTTGGTTGGTTTTGGCAAAAGAAAAGAAAAAAAGGAAAAAAAAACAGAAAACGATTGTGGGGGAAAGAATAAATAGACTTTTGTAATTATAAATGATTGGAAAGGCTCCGAGGACAACCACCAACAAAAGCCAAGGAGAAGGAAACGACAAAAAGAGAGGAAAGCAATTGAGCCCAATGTTCAAAGGAACGAGCGTGCCGAGAAAAGAAAGAAATCCAGCAGAAGGACTCGACACGAACGACGATACTTATTGTCAGTAATTCCTGTGCCCCCTTCACGTGTGTCTTTTCATTTTCTGTCAAAGCATGTTATAGCCTGACGATTTGATATCGCTCTCCTCTTCTCGAGTCATTCGCTTGCCAACAATCCAACCCTTGGATTGCCCCTGAGAGTTGGGCTACGAAGCATGGTTCGCATAAACCTTGGCCTACCTATTTTTAGGTAGAACCTGCAGTCGGTTGAATTCTCGTACCTCGTGTCAACTACACTTGCTCGCCGATCAACAAAAAAAGTCGCCGATGTTTGTCGATTGTCGCAGTTCAAGACTCCGGTGTGGCAATGAGTTCCTGTTGGTCACTAAGTTGTCTGAGAAATTTGGATTATCAGACCAGAAGAAGATAATAAAAGAGAAATCAAGCCGTTGTTTGGATTGCAAGTGTAAAGTAGGGTCGTTCAGGGGCTATGGGTTTGTCTTTCTGGTAAAGGCAGAAAACTGCGCATGTGCTGCCTCCACAGAGCCAAAAAAAAAAGAAGAGAGGAAAAAAAAGCGCACTCGTAGATCTCCGGAAACAATGCTTAAAACGAAAAAAAAAAACATCCGGATCTCCAGAGGTAGGATTTACTTCCATATGTCAATGCAATACTATAAGCTCAATGGGCAGACCCGGGACGATGAAAGAATGGTTGACTAGCATTTCGGAGCTCCCGCTTGTCCAGCAATTATCCAAGACTCAAGAGTCAGAAATGTCGATCAGTCTGCTTTGTGACGAGGCTCCGGTATTACTGTAGCCACTCACAGTTGGAAGCTAGAAAATGTCAAGGTCCATGCAGTTTAAGCCTTGAAGCCTGAAGTTTCCAGCCTCTTCCACAAATGCTCCTCCTCCACAGCCAACGTCGGCGAGAGGGCCGGGTCAAAGGATGGGTATAGGAGATGACAGGGGACCTCGCGGAACGTCGGATTCGGCTTCTCGAGGGTGCCGGACTCGAGGCACTCGACAATATTGCCGTGGCCGTACTTCTCAGACGTGCAAACCTCCAGCATCAGCTCAGCGACAAACTCCGGCTTTAGCGCTGGGTCGTAATGGCCAAGCTTGGCCAGTGAGAGGCCGGACTCCCAGAGGGGTGTCTGGGTGGCATTGTGTTTTTTTCTTTTTTTTTAAAGAAAGTGTCAAGCGTCAGCCGGCTTCTTTTCCTGATGGGTGGAATGACCAATCAAAAGCAGCGCTGCATATCTTTGAAAAACTCACCCGCACAGGGCCGGGCGCGACACAGGCCACGCGGATCCCCATCCGTGCGTTCATCGGCGCGAGGGACTTTACAAAGCTGTGAAGGCCTGCCTTGGCGACATGGTACAGTGGAACGTGGATTGTGCTCGTATACCCGGCGACGCTGCCCAGGAGGAGCATGTTGCCTTTTATTTTGCTGCGAGTCCAGTATGCCACTGCCAGCTGCGCAAGCCGGATGGGGTGGACGAGGTTGACGTTGAGGGTGGCGTAGGTGCCCGGCTCCGCGTCGGGCGCGTCGGTGGAAGGCGGCCCCTCGACGCCTGGCGGATACCACAGCGAGCTCCAGCTGGGTTCAAGGATGCCCGCGCCGGGAACCACCAGGTCGACCTGCGGAAAGGTGGCCAGTGCGGTGTTCCAGAGGGATGAGAGCTGCGGCCAGGATGTGACGTCGGTCTTGTGGAAGACGAAGGAGGCATTGTTGGGTTCTTGAGGAGGGTGAGGATGTTGAGCGGCAAGCTCCTCTGCTTCTGGGCGGAGCCTCAGGTCGCCGACGATGACAGAGGTGCCACTGGCAAGGAGAAGGTGGATAAAATGCAGAGTTATACCTGATCCCCCGCCCGTCAGTACTGCGTATTTCCCAGACAAGTTGTATGGAGGCATAGTCGAATAAGTGCTTATAGATTTGTACCTAGGGCGGCATGTTGGTAGAGGTGATGTTGGGGCTGGTTATCGTCCGACGTCAAACACGTTGTGCTCGTCGCCAAGACCAGGGAAAGAAGAAGAAAGAAAAAAAAAAAGCTGACGATAAACTTTCATCAAACCCCAGGTACTACGTATCTACCAACGTCAGCTTGGATTTGAGTTCCACAACCCCTCATGTCTTTATCTCTCAGTTGTTCGCGCCGTGAAAGCTCTCGTTCCTAACCCAGACGAGAAACAACGTAATCTCCCTCATCAAGCTTTCACGGCAAAAACCTCAAACCTATAACTGTACCCCTGCAAACCGCCAGGTCTAGAAACCGACAATATTGGACAAGCATCCCAACCTTATCGGCGCAAACATTCCAGGCCATCACTTTCCTGCTTCTATTTCTAGACCGATTCGACGGAACAAACATGAGCTCGATCGCAACATTGGCCAATAATAAGATCAAACTTTTCTCTATGTGTACATTCTACGTTCAAAACAAACATCAAAAGGGGGAGAAACAAAAAAGAAAAGAAAAAAAAAAGAAAAATCGTCACCATCGTGCATCCATCAGTGCCCATGTCCCTCATGAGCGTCATCTTCAGGCCAGTCGGGAAAGCCATCGTCAAACAGGCGCGCCAACCTCTCCATCTTGCCCTGCGAACTCAAAACCCCACTGCGCATAACCTTCCGCCACCGCCTCCACTCCTCGTCCGTCAGCAGACACTCGTCCAGCACCCTCTCCAGCCCCGGGACGTCGAGCGCCTCTCCTATGAAGACGAGCTCCTGCCTCCTGTCGCCCCACTCGCCGCCGGACGCGAGGTCGTGCAGCACGAGCGCGTCGATGTCGGCGTCGCCCGTCAGGTACTCGGACTCGGGCAGCGTGACGAACCACGGCCGCCCGCCCGTCATGGTCAGCATCGCCCCTGCCTGCGACCACTCGCCGGCGCGGTGCGGGCGCGTCGCCAGGAAGAATTCGCCCTTGGACCGGAAGAGGCGCGCAAAGAGAGGGGAGGCCCGCTTGTTGGCTAGGATGGTCTCGTTGGACGGCGCGTCGAGGGGGTCTTCTTCCTCCTGTTCGTCTTGGTCATCTTCTTCTTCCTCGTCGTCTTCGTCCTCGTCCTCGTCCTCCTCCTCTTCCGGGTGCTCAAGCTGCATGATGAACTTGTCAAACAGCAGCTTGTACAGCCGTAGCGGGTGGAAGGGTCGCTGGCGCCGGTATACAAAGTTGCGGACGTTGTACTCTTCCGTCTCGGGTTTTGGTGTGATGGTTTTACGACCGTTGACCTTTGTTCATCTGTTAGCCGAGGGCTTCGAGAGAGCGAGAGAATGATGAAAGAAAGTTGACGCTGATATTTTACCTCTCTCAAAGTCAGCTCATGTAGATCTTGCAACCAACCATATCCGGTCTGCGCACGCTCGAGATCAAACAGTCCCGTGTTGACAATCTCCTTGACGTCCACCTTGCTGTGAGAGGTCTCGATGATCTTGGCCCGGTGGTTGAGCTTGGTGATCAAGTCGACGACCCGCTGCTTGGTAGGACGGTCGACCTAGCAGCGTCTCGGTCAGTTCAAACCACCGCTTTGGCCGTCAAATGACTGTAACAAACCAAGACGTGTCAAAACTCACCATGTCCGTCTTGTTGAGCACAATCACGTCGGCAAACTCAATCTGATCAACCATCAAATCCGACACGGTCCGCTCGTCTTCGGGCCCGACGTCCCCCCTCCGACTCGACAGCAAGTGGTCCGTGTGAAAGTCGTTCATGATGGTAAAGGCATCGACGACGGTCACGGTGGTGTCCAGCCGGGCGAAGCTGCCGACGCCGCCCGCGTCCGCGAGCTTCCTCAGCACGACCCGCATCGCCTCGTCCAGGCCGCCCTCGGCACCGGCGCTGCCGTCGCCCAGCGCGCCCATGGTCTCGGCCAGCTTGGAGTCGAAGGTCTCGGCGACCTGCTCGGGCTCGCTGATGCCGCTGCTCTCAACGATGACGTAGTCAAAGGCGTGCAGCTCCGACAGCCGCACGAGCTCCTCGAGCAGGTCGCCGCGCAGCGTGCAGCAGATGCAGCCGTTCTGGAGCGCGATGACCTTTTCGGTGGTCTGGGTGACGTGGTGGTTGATGATGCTGGCGTCGACGTTGACTCTGTTTGTCTCGGTAAGGAAGTTTGGGTTAGATGACGGCCAACGAAAAAAAAAAAAAAAGAAGAGCGGGACGAGGGGATGGAACTACACGTACGCTCCAATGTCGTTGACTATCACGGCAATGCGTAGGCCATGGTCGCTGCGGAGGATGTGCTGTAGAAGGGTCGTCTTGCCGCTACCCAGGAAGCCAGAGAGGAGGGTGACGGGAAGGGGTGTTGGACTGCCAAGGTCTACGGCCGAGTCTCTTCGGCCCACCCGCGTTTGCTCTGTAGGACGACTTGATGTTGTGACGTCCATCTTTGTAATCGAGGTAACTCTGGCAAAGGGCCTTGTTTTTGGGAAGGCGTAAAGGTAAAGAGGAAAGGATATTGGCAATGTAAAAAATCAACAACGAAAAGAAAAAGGTCAAGGTATGCGCATTTATATGCTCTAAAAGCTATCTCTTTTCAAGCTCGACGTACCTTGGCTCCACAATCCTGAGACTTATATCGACATATCCAAACGGTCGCTGACGTTGACTCTGCCGGCCACGGACCCCTGACAGCGAGTGGCCATCAAGGTGCATGGCCGCTCATCAAGGTAGCGGCAGGGCCGCAAAAGTCGGTAAGCAGCACTTGAGCCTGCGCGATTGGATGCTGATCAGATCCACAGCTCACGCTGAACGAGACTTTGTATCAAATCCACTGAAATTCAAATGAGAAAAAAAAAAAAAAAAAAAAAAAAAAAAAAAAAAAAAAAAAAAAAAAAAAAAAAAAAAAAAAAGAAAACATAACCATCTCGTTAGGGTACGGTACGTTGGACAGAGTTTCAGCGCACAGCTAAATAAATCGGCTCCTCAGTCTTGTGACCACGGCCCCGAGACGCGAAAGCACCAGTGTAAAAAAAAAAATTAAAAAAAATTATGAACGCGCGAAATGGTGCATAACAAATCCGCGTGTCTGGATGCGGCCCTGATCGGCCCAATCTGTCTCCCGAGCTGTCCTGAAGTGGCATATAGCGGTCTGAAATGCCGAAGCCTATGGTCTATTTATCTTGTCTTGATACCTTGGGCCAGGTATTTATGGCATGTTGTGAGTAGTCCAATTTTCTGGCAATATATAAATTACTGGAGGATGGATATGTTGACATAGCTGGGCTTCAATCCCGTCTACATATACCCACACCAGCCATCTCTCCAGTGGCTGAACTGGTGTTATTTTGGGCTTCAAATTTGTTTTGGTTTCAAAGGGCTCTCTTATGCTCATTTGTATCGCTGTCATATATACAGTGGTCAATGCACTCTTGGATGTTACTATACACTGTTCACCCATCACCCACAGTCCCTCACAGATACGTCTTCAACAGGCTGTTGTAGTAGACATAGGCCGTCGAGGTCGGCGGCTCAAACCCGTACATGTAGTCACCCCACCACGGCCCGGCGGCCCACCACAGGGCACCCAGCCACACGTCGCTGTTCTGCTTCATGTGGTCCAGCATGCCCTTGACGGCGGCCTTGCACTGGTCGTTGGGCCCGCCGGCGAACTCGCCGATCATGCCGACCTTTTTGTTGGCCCTGAGCCACTCGGTGGCGCCCACGATGCGCTGCACGCCAATGTTTGCGCTGACGCAGTCGGGCGACGTCCCGGACGAGTCCGAGTCGAGGTACTGGTGCATCTCGTACACGAGCTTGTCCTGCGGGTCCTTGAGCGCCTTCATGTTGTCGTTGGTCGTGTTCCACGACCAGGCGCCCGACCAGGCGTTGCCCTCGACAAAGATGTACTGCGACGTCGCGCCCGCCGCCCGGATGCCGTCGATGCTGGCCTGGTTGAGCCGCAGCACGAGGTCCTGGTCCATGGTGTTGTATTCGTTGTTGGTGTCGAACACCACCTTGTTGTTGCTCTTGAAGGCCGTCGCGAGGTTGACGAAGAAGGTCTTGAAGGCCGAGGTGTCGGTGATGATGTTTTTGTTGTACCGCCCGTAGTTGTGCGGGTCGATGACTGCCCAGCCGCCCTTGTTCGTGATGTGGTTGACGACCGTCGTCAGGTTGCGGAGGTAGGCTTGGTTGAAGGCGCCCGTCAGCCCCTTGTCTGCGAGCCGCTCCATTGCCATGCAGACGCGGAAGGTGTTGTAACCTTGGCTCATCAGCGTCTTTGTGGTCATTGGCAGGTTTGGTCAGCTTGGCTTGGGCAAAACATGGCAACATTTGCCAAAAAAAAAAGAAACAGAGAAACAGGATGCCATGTGGTAATACTAACATCAATAGCAGAAGGCTCCGGGAACGTGTATTCCTTGCCCCAGACTCCAGGGAGAGTGGTGCTTCCGAATTCGGCCCCGGCTTCGTTGGTGCCAAAAAATACAAACTTGCCGTTGCCGCCGCTACCACCACCACCACCACCACCACCGCCGCCGCCGCCGCTGCCGCCGCCTGGGGAGGTTGACGTGCCAGGTTGACATTGGCTGTACCACTCATTCACCACAACACACGAGTGCCCCGAAACGCAGGTGGTCTGGCCCGTGTGGCCGCTCCCACCACATTGCGCCCACGCAGGAGCCTGCGCGGCGGCGGCGCTGATCAAGACGCCGAGAGCAAAGACGGATTTCATTTCGCAGCGGGTCTTTGATTGATGATTTTTTTTTTTTGGGGGGGGAGATGTAGTGACGGTGGTGGGCGGGCGGACAAGAAAATCAGTCAAGTCATCGGACGAACGCTGAGCAGCGGCATTGGCCTTTTTGTATAGAATTCCGAGTCGGTAAAATCTGCGGTGGGTTTCTGGTTTGAGATTGAGCAGGCTGGAATTTTCGGATTCGCCTCCCGGAGGAGGGGTTCACATTATACCATTGCAGGTAGATTAACACGGAGAGGGAGCGCCCGTGACGGACAATCGTGCAAGGAATGCCGTGTTGGGAAATGGACAAATTTTAAACCACATCTAACCTCGATTCGTTTTCACATTGACTATACTGGCTCCGCACCCACAATCTTCCGCCTATCGGTTCTCTACCCTCCACCTCCAATCTCACCTCACACCTGTGTTACCAAACAAAAACCCTGGTGGCGGAGGAGGCACATCCGTAGAATACAACCATGGTTCACTCTCCCTTTTTTTTTTTTTCCCGGGATCTGGACTCAGAAAACCCGCCAAAATCAGAATCGTGTGCGCGGCGAGTCTAGGTAGCAGGCACACCAAATTTTCGTCTTTGGAAGCGGCCCCAATCGGTCGTCCTTCAAACCGAAACTGACCTAAATCTACCGGGCTACCCTAAGCTGCACTGAATTACATCAAACCGCACTCAATTACCCGCAATTGCAACAAACCTTGATTGTTTGGTTTGGGCTAAATTCCCTTTGTTGTATTTTATATTGGCCCAGTTCCAGAATTTCAATGTAATCAACCTATCGTAGATCAAATATGCAATCCATTAACCGCAAACGTCATGGCAAATTTCTGGGCCAACTCAACTTTAACTGAAACACTATATTTCGACGTAATTCCTTTTTAAATTTGCAGTACGTTTGTTTTGAGCAAACACGACAATTATTCCATGGTAACTCGAAAGGCTTAGCGTAGATAATTCTCAAATACTTATACAGGTAATTGGCGTATGAAATCCGCTGAGTCTGTTGTGCTTACATTTTCTCAACATCAAAACTGGAGCCAGCAATCAACTCTGGCCAAATTTGGTGGCCAATCCGTAAGACGTTATTACTTTTGTTGGGCTAGAATAACTTGGTCAAAATATGGCCATCAGTAAAATGCGGGCAAAATTGAAGCAATATATGGTTTTACTAAAGCTAGCTCGCAACTCGCTAAAACAATGCGTAACAAACGTTCAATCCGTCCATCAAGGCCCGCGGGCCGCCAAAAAAAACAGCCCCAGACCCCTATCTACCCGTTTTGGGCTAAACCCGCCAACCCGTAGGCCCCCACCCCAACAGGC
>NW_021940918.1:3949428-3972933 GCF_004337985.1 Pyricularia pennisetigena
TTTTTTTTTTTTTTTTTTTTTTTGCAGGCATTTCAGCTCTTAACGTTCTGGGAATAAATGCCAGAATGTTAGGGTTTTCATGGGTTATTTAAACGCAAAAGGCTTACTGCAAAACGACAACTATTCAGAGCAAAGGAGAGCCCAATCGCCAGCGCCCGAGTAAGCCTGAATGTGCAAGGTACCCAATGCCACGAATGCAATATGCAAACAACGGCTTTATACACGGGACCCGAGGAAATAGTTGCATGCTCAGGTTCTGCTGGACTTTTGGGGTTATTCGTATGTGTCAATTGTCAAGGCATATATGACATTCAAAAGCAAATAAAAGTAAAGCTTCAAATTGTCTTGCTGCCATACATATATTGGAAATCCTTAATACAATATCCGTTATTGATAAAGATTTCAGACTGAAAAAAACGCAATCACCATATGGGACACGCTGGAAAAAAGCGCTCAAACCGGGGGTTAGGGGCTTTTTTATACGACCCCAGGTTTAGCGTGGCTGGCGGGGTAAAATAGTAATGATAAAGATGAGTTTGGGGGCTGGATTTTTACAAAAATAACCCGACTTTTGGTATATCATTCCATTGGGAACTTGTAATAAAGGACAGTAAAAAAGGCTTCAAATATGATAAATTTGTTGAAATATCTACAAAAGAACTTTGAGGATAAAAATACCGGTTTTGTTATTTTTGGAGGGCTGACAGGGGGAAGGGGTGGTCAACAGGGGTGTGCCCAACGTTAGTTAAAATTACTCTTTTGGCATTAGTATTAATTCCCCAAGATTAATAGCGATCATGCGTTCGCGATCATGTGGAGCTTTATCATTCGGTCCTTGTACAATCTTGTGTTTTGACGGCGATATTTCTCCTGAGCGCGTGTTATTAGGAGGGGTTTGCAGCCACCTAATCTCCCCGGCACCAGCCCAATCATCTGGTTGTAATAACTGGTGTGCGGAATGTAGGGTAGGTATTCTTATAAATAAAGCATTACGAGTAAGCAGCCCAGTTATACAAGGTATTATCGGTCGTACGGCCTGTAAAGCATAGATCCGGGAACATACGATCACGCAAATTATGTGAGTTTGTGCTGAGGCTTTAATAGCTACAGGTGCAGGGCTGGCTGCACGTGAACACTGGAAAAGAAACTCCGAACATATGAGGATTTGATGCCAATGTGTGCGTTACAAATTTTATCAACAACAATCCACAACGACGTGGTCTGCGGCTATGCTGATATAGCTGGGGAGTTCGTCAAGGCGGAATATGGCGGCCATTCTGTTGTCGTTCAGATTACAAACGATTGTGGATGGATAGAACCTACAAGACTATTTGAAAGGACAACGCCCGGCAGTGTAAAGCCGGGTTATGAGTTAATCGAAATTCATGTGTTGAAAGATCTCGTAGCAGAGGAATTTTATTTTACATATATAATAATTAGACCTTACAGCCCTACCTAATTTGTCAGACGTTGATTTCAATTCAATTATACTACATAAATATGACAAAGGTTGCCCCTAGGACCGCTGGGCTTGGTAGGCTCTCTGGCGCCTTTTTCGGTGATTACCCTACCCTATTATTCTCCAACTACCTACTTTAGCACAATCAAGGCCGCCTAGGATCGCTTACATCGGTTTACATGGTCTGTTTTGGAATCAAATAGAGTCGCGGGGGAGACTGCGCGCCACGTCGGACTTGGCGGTGTCACCGACCACTCCCAAGAGCCCCCGTTTCCTCCACGGCATTCTCGCCAACGTGGTGCGGTCGTTGTGAACGGTCCCGGGAGAAACAAAACTCGACCGCCGCGGCAATCAAAGGAGCCATTGTCCTTCCGGCGACACCACCAGTGAATCACTGGCAGTGATGGACACCATGTGGGCGCCTGCAGTATTTTGCATATGAAATGCACGCGTTCCAATGTCGTCAAAATTGCTCAAAAGCCTGTTGGCCTTTTCGTCAGTGCTGCTCCCGCCCCATGTGTAAATGTGCGTCCGGTTCGGGTCGGGTCACAGGGCTGGCTTTGCTGTTGAAACGGAATCCCAATCTTCGAATGCGTATTTTTGTTAAACTTGCATGACCCGAGACTCTATGATTTGGTCTATCCAGATGGCCCGTTTCGTATTTCCTTGGTCAAGGTGACCGATTCCGTTCTATAAAGCGACTTTCGGGCCAAAAGAAACGAACTTTCCCGTCGATGGAAGTCACTAAAATACATATCGGGCAGCAAAACTGAATTCTGCCCAGCTAGCTGCCTAGTAGTGCTTCGGTTGTGAAAGTAGAGATATTTGCCAAGAACAGCAGTTTCAGTGATTCGTAAAACATCAGTTACCAGAGGAATCTGTTGCGTGAAATGAAACTTGCATCATGAAATCTGACCTATTCAAAAATGGTTCGCCTGTAGTTGAAAAGCTTGTCAGGAGGCAAAACATGTTGTGACCTACAAACGAGATGGATGACCAGCCCGGTTACCTCTCGAAAAGAATACATTGCGGCTTCAACCAGTGAGAGTAACAGCTTTGAATCTGAAATTCGGACTGACCATAGCACATTCAATCATGAGATGGATAAGGGCAAAAAAAAAAGAAAAAAAAAAACGACAAGGAAGTTAGGAAAAAGAAGAGGGACCAGGAACGATAAAAACAACTGGGCACTTGCTGACAACGGCCAAGACTTCCGACGCCAGTTGAAAGTGGTAGAGCTGTCTGAGTGAAAAGACACGAATCAAAATCCTTTTCTCGATTCAGGCATTGAAGAGATGCTGAAAATTAAAATACCCAGCTGGCGACGTGATTCTTTCATTTGCCAATGGTAATCAGACAAGTCGCATGGGGGTCTTCTCGACGTCGGATTTTCCCCGGCTGGTACCGAGATCTGCGCCGGGGACAACAATGGGCCTGTCCATTATCGATGGATTCATGACTACCACAGGTGGAGTAAATCCAGATGATTGCGAGAAAAAAAAAAAGGATATTAATTTTATTTCTATAGTAGCATTGCTGCTAACGCCATAACCGGCGTCTGTTATCATTACACGTCCTCGACCGCTCACAGCTTCTCCGCCGAAAGCTCTCGCACGACACAGCTTAATTGCAGATCGGGATGTTGATGACCTGGCCGATCTGGAGCAGGAGGGGGTCCACACCGGGGTTGGCGGCCTGGAGGGCCTCGACGCTGAGGTTGAACTTCTGGGCGACCAGGAAGAAGGTGTCGCCCGAGGCGATGGTGTAGTAGGGGGACACGCCGGTGGCGCAGGTGTTGTTGTCGCTGGGCTTGGCCAGGCACGAGACGTTGTCGATGACGCAAGGGGCGGTCGGGACCTTGAGCACGGCGCCCACGGCGATGAAGTCGGGTCTGGCGAGGTTGTTGAGCGTGGCGATGTTGCAGATGCCGGAGTTGAGCTTCTGCGACACGATGGTCAGGGTGTCGTTGCTCTGGACCGTGTAGTCCACCACGGGGCCCGGGGTGCAGGTGGCCGAGGGAGCGGCGGCGGAGGAGGTGGAGGTGGAGGTTGCTTGCTGCTGCAATGTGAAGCCAGGGTTAGCTGTGAAGGTGAAGACTTGATTTTAGATATATATCTTGATTCTAGATATATATATGGTTCTGCTTACGGGCATCGCAGCGGCAACGCCGGCAAAGAGGAGTGTGGTGATGGTGGAGAACTGCATCTTGACGGTTTGAGGGGTTCGGACTCGAACTTGTGAGAAAAAGTCGATTATAATGTGTAAAGAATGACCAAAGCTGAAATGGTTGGAAAGCGAATGGTTTGAGTGAATGATACTCTGAGATGGAGGCCGAACAAACCTCAACTCGGGGCTGGATGTTGCGACTTTATATCTTCATCGACGGAATAGACACAATGCCCATTGCCCCTAGAGGTTTGCTATCGCAGAACCATCCAATATGGCTCTATTCAGGGGCACCAGCGTCAGATGGTACCATCCCCTATGGAGAGTCCGAAGACGCCGCGCAACGCCCGAAGAATCCACGCGGCGAATATAACCGCATCAGGAAGTCTGTCGTGGTGGCCAGGTCCCAAGGGAAGGGGTGAGGTGGGGCTCTGCACGCGATTGAGTATGACATGCGGGTATGCAGTCCCATGGACTTGGGAACCGGCCCTCCACATTCTCCCGCATTCGGATTAGCAGGCTGTCATGACATGACTACTCCCCAACCCTGCCGGAGCGAAGCGCTGGGCTTCAACTCAGGATATGCCGGCCTTGCTCTATCGGATCTCAGGCGGGGGCACTGAGAGATCTACTCAAAGTCTGCAATCTAATTTGCTTACTGACGCTCGTGTGTCATTGTCGCCACTTCTAAGGACAAGAGGACGTAGCATTTCAAATTTCCCAAGTTCAATTGCACTCAAGAGAAACGAGAGTTCAATTAATTATCTCATGCGGCTTGGCCAAACTCCACGGCACTGCCCGCTATCACTTTCTCATGTCTCTCAATATTGGGTTCGCGTCTAATTAGTGCCAAGAGCTCTCTAGCGTCTTGGACACGTGAAGCTGCCCTTGACCCCGTCGCCCTTTCGGCTGGTCTTTCCTATGTAGGACCAAGACTGTCCGATCCCCCTTGAACACGTGGGTTTTCGATCTCTCCCGTGACTGCTGTCACCTCGTTGCCAATGAAACTTTATTCCTGCGGTTATGGAGAAATACAATTAGAAGCTGCGAAAAAAAAAAAAAAAAAAAAAAAAAAAAAGAAGCTCAAATCGCACGCTGCTAGCAAAAGGCGCAGCCGCCCAGACTCTCGTTTGTCCTCCAAAGCCACCCTCGTTTGGTCGGTGTTGCGTTAACAATTCATTCTTCCCTTGGACATACTTTGCAATTATCAAAAAGATTTCTCCCAAAGAATGGTGTAAACCTGGGAGATGTCACTTTTGTGAGAGATGTGTGCCATGGAATGGGGGAAAATGGACTGTCGCTTATCGTCGCCCTTCCTTCGGACCGACATTGGCGACCAGGAGGCCCTTGGTGAAGAGGGGACCCACTTGCTGGAGTTCAAGGTTGTTCTTGTCACTAAGGAAGCGCAGTAGGCTCTGGCGTGGTTTTCATCCCCGAGTCGCCACGCGATTGGACCGGCCTTCAACTCTTATCGTGGACAGCCAGTCGAAGGATAGTAAAGATTACGGCATCTTCCACCGAATTCTATCAGGTACGGCGTTCCCTGTAGCCAATTGAACACAGTACGAGACGCTGTAATGCTCCTTGCATCCGGACAGTGCCAAGATTCGTGTTCCTCTATACTTTGAGAATTCCACCCCTAACTTTAACTCTATCGAGAGCCAGGGTCTGGTACATGCTGTCAAAGGGCTCAGCTGACAACCTATATAACTACATACCTAGGACTTGGCAATTCCGGGCCAAGGAAAATATTCTCAAGACTAGAAATCTTCGTGTCCATACATCAACGTTGCCAGCACAAAGTTTTGGAAGCATGCTACCTCCTCCGCATTCTGCCCAGAAATCAATCAAGGGAATCTCTAAAAACAGGGTTTTCCACTTGTGTTGTTTGGAAACTATAGAAAGAGTAGCCGGGATTTCGCATCAGTTCACCACGTAGCTATTACTGCGTTTCCGGTCTGTTTCTAGCACCGACCTGTGGCCCCTGCCGGGTCTAGGTGATGCAAACACCACCCTGCGGGCTTGGGGTTGGCTCTACCCTCATTTGTGAAAAATAACATGCTGCTCCCGTTGCATGGACCCGGAAAGCAGGATATACTTTGATGTCTATACCAAAAAAAAGCTATCACATCCTCGGATTGCCCTTTGCTTCGAGTCAGTGACCGTACTTCCATTTGGATATCTAGATGTTGGACTGTATAGAACTTGAAAACATATGTTATGCTTGTCGTTTTACCGTTTCGAAATCCTGTGCACATTTACTTTCACTCAACAGGTACGAAGCGCAAATTCCCTGGGTTGAAATCGCTCATTATCTCGCACGTCCCCTTGACTTCTTAATCTTGGCATCCTTGCCCACGGCGCGGGCGATAAGTTCGACAAATCCAACGCGTTCAAAAGCCAATCTGCATGATTCCTGCTCTAAGCCAGGGTTGCACTGAGCCTGGCGCCCCTCGCAGATAATCAATTAGAGGTAAATCAGCACACACGCCAATACACTAAAACACCCAGCAAACTCTGAGTTTACAAACACCTCGTCGGACCCTACAAGAGTTGGACAGGTGCGCCTCGAAAGTTGTTCAAATTTCCACATGAAATGGCTTTGTCCGGATACTCAATTGCGGCACCTCAACCTGTCCTGGCATGCGATCCCTGACTTGTATATCGGGGTTAAAGGAAAAACTATCAATAGCCTTTCTGCCGTTCATCTCGTTTTACTGCATTGCGGCACGAGCTTGTGCGATTACTGTAGCCCTTCAATCTGCGTCAAGACTAGCTTTGCTGACTATGCACTAGTCCACCGCAAGTCACACCATCATAAGTCACAATTTACGACGACTTTAATGTTGTACTACTGTCATACTACAAGATCTACTGAAAGGCGTAGAACTTGGCACATTACGCACTTGGCTGTCCGTCTCCTGAGAGATACTAAAAGGTCATTTTGAAAATTTTCTTTTAATGTCCGTAGGTTTACTTGATTTACTTTGTTGTCCAAGGTTGCAAAGTGGGGTTTCAGCCAAACACTCAGTTTGCATCAAAGGATTCCCTCTGAAGATTTTCATAACACTCTCGACCCGACAGATGTCAAAAGGTCTCGGTATATTAAATTTACACCCTAAAACGAGGGTCGACGGCTGAGGAAAAAATCCAAGTACAAAGATGACAAAGCTGCTGAGAAACGCGTCGAGGTTCAAAAATCTGGTGAGGAGGTGCCTGCGAACGTTGTGGCCGACGGATTGCTAGGGTTATTAAAGTATAAGCCTTGGGCTTAATCCTTACAACAACACCATTTTCCACGTGGGAAAACATTCAAGAGTCGAGGGAGACCAGAGTTACTGAGACTAATAGCAACACAGTCTATTATAACATACAAGTCATTGTGTGCCAGTGGTCCTTTGTTCCTTGATTTGATTGGTAGGTTAGTGCATTAAATCATGCCTTGCCGCTCCCTGACTAGGTAAGGACCTGTGCCTTTGGTAAGTACGGCAAATTGTTAGTCTCTTGTGGCGCATTATTAATAGAACTGATTTATAACTCTGGCTTATTTAGATTGTCGCCTGATAATATTTCCACAGGTTACCAAAAAAAAAAAAAAAGCTAAACAGCAGTGCAACAAGCCTTGCAACGAATTAACTGCAGCAGCCATTGAGCCCCTGGAATGGTAATACATGTTTTCCATGAAAATTTGAGCACTTTCATCCCTTTTCTAATGTAAATAAATGTAAATTTTCATTGTTGACAATTACCCTTTTCTTTCTTTTTTCTTTCTTTCTTTTTTTCATTTTTTTTTCATTTTCTTTTTTTTTGGTCTTCATCCCCTCGCACAAATACCAACCCAAATTGGTTTTGACTGGCAAAATGCGCTTCCCATTCATCATGGCCTTTGTTGCATGCGGCGTTGCTACTAATTTCCTGGGATCTTCTCAACCCACTTCTATCCCTCGCGCCGCAACTCTATCGGATAAAGATAA
Organism: Pyricularia pennisetigena; assembly: GCF_004337985.1. Taxonomy (NCBI): domain Eukaryota; kingdom Fungi; phylum Ascomycota; class Sordariomycetes; order Magnaporthales; family Pyriculariaceae; genus Pyricularia; species Pyricularia pennisetigena. The sequence goes on from NW_021940918.1 coordinate 3,957,028, forward strand.
ACAGAGATACTTATTCTACCTAAATGAACCGATTGATCCGATGGAACTTCAGATCGGTGACCTGTACACCAATAAGTATAAGTGGTGTTTGGCAGAGTGCTATATTCATTATCAACAACAGGGATATTTGTATGCTGCATGGGAGGATGAACTTGTCCCATTGTGCCATAATAAGTGCATAACTTACTTCAGAGAGCAAAGAGCAAAACGAAAGATGGGATGGAGAGATTAGGGCGCGATTGCCAGGTGAAGGGGATAAGGAAGGATATAATGCATATGGAGGGACGAGGAATCGACAAGAACAAGTCAACGTGGTTGGTTGTACATTACGGCTATATTTTCATCGCAACTTTTCATCGCGCGATACTCGGTGCTATCCCGGTATTATCTGCTGCTTTGCATTGACTAAAGATAGGCAAAACTTTGATCCACGTCTTCGCCTACACCACATTCTGATTTGGCCACACTGGATATTCAAGAAACTCAGCATTGGGGATTAAAAACAACTATTTTCTTTTTGCACATAACCGCATATGCCCTCACCGCCACTTTGGCCATCCTTTTTTGGTCGCCTTCTTTCTGCCAACATTGCTTTCCTCCATTTCCGACCCGGGTCTCAATCTTGGTACCCACTCCCAACTGTTTGGTCCATTAATCTTGTACCAGCCGTCAATGTTGTCTACTGGAATCGATCGAGTCGCGAACACCTCCGATTCCGCTTTGTGCGGGTTCTCCTTCGCTTGTGCCCAATACAATTGCTCAACAGACTTGAAACGGTCTTCTATCCCCACTGTATCAATCTGGTAAACGTATCTCGGCCTGCCACCTGGATATTTCTTTATCAAATGATTCTTGGCAGGTTCAAAAGTGCTCGATGTTGATATATACAGAGCTCCTTTCTTTATGTATTGTGCAGCTTCATCTGGGTGATAATTCAATTGGGCTGCCGGGCCTTTTCTGAAATGCAGAGATATGCGACCATCCTTGAGAACTTTCAAGGGCGACACAACGTCAGGGAGAAAAAGTTTTGTGGGGATTTGCGGCGGAACAGCTTGACAAAAAGCGGCGGCGAAACAGAGAATTAATGCTGAAGAGCGCATGGCTGTAGTGGGATGTTACCACGTCTAGAATTGAATTTTCGAAGCGGCAGGAGGAATTGTTCATGGAGGTGTGGACGAGAATGTTGCGACCAAGGCAGCTGGGTCAGGATGAAAAAAAAAAACCAAAAAAAACCAGGAAGGACAGAACTTTGCGGAGTCGAGTACCAGCGAGAGAGGCGCTTGTCAATAAATACCTTAACCATCCGGTAAAGAGTACAGGACGGAATGGATACCTGATCTGTATAATATTGACTTCTGGAGACAGACAACTAAGAGCAGGGAGGTTATTTCAAGGAGCATAATATATGTAAGCCAAGATCCGTTAGCATATAAAGCAGCGTTATGTCAGGACTGCTTAGCAGCAATTACCCTGTGTCATCGCTTCCTTGAGACCCCAGTCAACCCCTTGTGCCGTTAATCCTTATTTTCCTAATATATCTTGACAAAATGTAAAAAAGGGACAGCTGCTTTTACCTGCGTTCGTATTATCGGCACATTATTTGCCTGACTCTACGAATAATAAAATGAGTGCTGAGTCGTGTAGGTGCTTATACACAAGTTTGTTGCTACTGCTGACGTTATTTTTCTCTTGTCTCAGACGCACCTGTCGCTTGGATACTTTTACCTGGCCTAGCCCATAGACTACAGCTAGCTGGCTTATGTTAAAAGCGTAGATATAACCGAAAAAAATGAATGAATAAATGAGTAAATACTCTAGATCTCAAGTAACCAGCTGGGCAACATTGGTTCCCGCCCTAGACAATTCTCAAGAAAGCTAATCCCTGCTGGCATGCGACCAAGATGACATAAAGGGCAGCATGAGAATAAGAGAAAAAAGAAAACTCAAGGATATGCCCTGTGACGAATCTGTCAATCTCCGTTAAGAGGCGGGCTGAACACGAGGCTCAGCACCTGCAGAACTATTGACTGGTGGATCTTGGGTTGACTGATGGAGGATCGGAGTCGCCTCGACATGCCATGGGGGAACGTCGCAACACCTACCCGATGGGTCTTTTGAAGAAGGAAAAGAAGAGATTAGTGGGTAACAATGCACGAAAGCGGACATCTTGGCGCAAGCATGCAGAGTCAAAAATAGATTTTCGCTGTTTATTAAATCAGCCACAAAATAAGCCCCCCCCCCCCCCCCACTCGAGCAGCCCAATATTACCGAGTCATTACCTCTGCGCACCCCGATCTCACGACACGCACACACACACACACACACACACACACACACACACACACACACGCATTATGGCACTTGCTCTTTACCACTTTTCCTTTGCCATCTTGGCCGCACCGTCAATGATGCTGTCCGAGATCTTGTCCTTGAAGGTCTTTTCCTTTTTGTCCTTCTTGTCGTCGCTGCTGCCCCCCAAGCCGAAGAAGCCGGAGCCGCCCGACTTCTTGTCCGAGTCTGGGTGACCTCACGCACGAATCAGTCAGCTGGGAGGACAAAAAGTCACGATAAAAGCAATGTGGGGTAGGGAGCATGGACAAGCGAGTCAGTGGAGGATATCTGGGATACGAGCTGTCAAATGACTTACCGCGGCGCCTACGGCTGTGGGACGACCGGCTGGACGAACGGCTGGACCGAGAGCTGGACCGGCGGCGGTTCGACGGGCGGCTGGAGTGGGAGTCGTGGTTGTCGTAGCTGCCGTGCGAGCTGTGGCCGCACGAACCGCTGTTCATGTTGGAGCTGCCGTAGCTGCCGCCGTTGTTGTAGTTGTCGCGGCCGCCTCGGTTACCGTAGCTGTTGTTCATGCCTCCGCTCATGCCACTGTCCATGCCGCCGCCCATACCACCGCCCATGCCATTGTTCATGCCATTGTTCATGCCATTGTTCATGCCATTGTTCATGCCATTGTTCATACCGCCATTCATACCGCCATTCATGCCGTTGGAGTAACCGTTGTTTCCGTATGAGTTCATTTTGAAATTAACCAAGTATCAAGTGTTTGGAGTCAAAAGATGTGAATATAAAGCTAGGAAACGGCGATCTCTAAAACAAACTTCCTTTCATGTCTTGATGGTTAGAGTATATTGATGATGATGGTAAGCAACGTAAAAGAGATTGGCGGCTAACACCAATCGTTGTCTTTATAGAAGAGGCTTGAAGATTTCAAACCACACCGTCATCAGATTCTCCTTGCAAGTTGTAAAGCATAACCAGGCATTGACAGCAACCTCCGTCATCCAGCGCATCTCACCGGCGACAAAGGACGCAATACGAAGCCATTGACCTCACCAGCTCGCCACCGACCGTATCGTTTAGTGCCTTCCTTCCGCATTCCGACAGAGAAAAGACGTCAGGGTCCAGCAGAGCCGAGCTGATCGGCGGTGTAGTTGATAGCAGACCAGATACCGAGTGCGCCTCCCGGGTCAGAAGCAGGAATTGTGGCGACCAAACCTGATATTCCCCGGCCAGTTGGGGGGGGCTCTCGCACCTGTTTGCCATCGGACCCTGATTTGGCTGCTCGTATTGGCCAAGTAACCCTCTTCTCTTCTTTTGTTTTTGTTTTCTTGGAAGAAATGCTTCAGGGAAAGCTTGCACGAGCCAAGAAAAAAAAAACAAAAGACCGAGAAAAACAAGTGTTTGGGGTGTGACGTAACCGCCAAGTGAGTGGGGATGGTGGAGGCGTTGGGGGTGCTTGGCAGCGGGCGGAGAATCAATAGCATCCATGGGGAACCGGTCTTGCCAGTCCAGCCGGATTACTGCTACAGTAGCTGCTGTAGAGCGGCGGTCGGTGTTGTCTTTAGCAGCAATTCATTGCTCAGTCAGATCAACGAGGGGTAAACTTTATCACATAGGAAAGAGGGCGGGCCGTGAGGTTAAAAGTTAGAGAGACCCCATCCATCTGGGGAACACGATGCAATCTGCGCCGGGCAATCTCTGGCGCAATCAACCAGGCCTCCCCCAGGCCACTCCCTGGAGGTCTCAGAGGCCCCCCGTAACATTATCGGGAATCCTGCACCTTGCTACTTGCGCTACTTTAATCCTTTCGAGAACGTCCAAGTTGAAAAAGTTAGATGCCGCCTTATGGAAAGTTGGCAAGCAAAGCTTACCCATACCAGGAAAGCTTGGGGCACCAACTACCCCAGATTGCACAGACGCGACTATAGGGACACGTTAAATTCACCAGGATGGACAGTTCCTATTATGCGCCAGCATCCCACCGGTCCCTGAAGCATCTAATATGAGAAGCTCTTGCGCATGGCTCTTTTTACATCTCGCACGCTCGCAAAACCACAATCTCTCGCTTTTACTTGCCCAACATGAACTAAGCAAGGCTCGTTTGCACGGACAACGGAGTTGGCGCGGGGAGTAGAGGGAGAGAGAAGGATCGGATAAGTGTTTACCAATGGGGGAAAAAAGGGGGCATGAATCAGTGTGGTCCGCCCGCCTTTTGCTGGGGAAATTACAGCAATGAAACCCTGCGCAAAAAAAAAAAAAAAAAAAAAGTTACTGAGTGCAAACCACAGTCGCCTACCCATAGTCCCACGTTGTTTTACCATCTTGAGCGGTTGAAAGGGGCAGAAGACAAAAGCTCTCAAAAAAGGTGTTTTTGGGACCAAGTTATGTACAGCCTTATTCATCACCTATGCCACGACAGATGTAACCTCTCACCTCCCAGCCCTCCCTCTCAACTCGCGCCTCCAGATGGCCTCAGACAGCCGCAGTAGCATTCCCGCAGCCGACCCGCTGCGAGCTGACGGCAATGTCGTCGTACCAAAAGGTGTTTACGTCGCCGCCGTACGACTCCCAGCCAAAGTAGACGGCCGAGACCTTGGGCTTGATGGTGCTGCGCTGCCACTGGGCGGCGTTGGCGTTGGCGACCCCGGCCTTGCTGGTGAGGCCCGCGACGGCCCGGTCGTTGAGCCACGTCTCGAGCGTCCCGTCCGGCCCCAGGTGGTACTCGAGGCACTGCCAGCTGCCGGCGGGGAGGGCCGCCGACGCGGCGATGCCCTGCGGCGACAGGTCCGGCAGCGTCGCGTCGTCCGTCTCGCGGTTGAACATGAGGATCTTGCTCTGCCCGCCCACGCGCAGGTGCTTCTTGGCGCCCTGGGCCGCGTCCGGCATCGTGATGAAGGTTACGTGCGCGTCGGTGAAGGCGCGGGATGCTTTGCTGTGGTTTATTTGTTGGAAGGGGGTGTGAGATTCAGTCACGCATGGTCTCTTTTTCTGTTTTGCTTCTGCAAACATGTGTTTTCTTTTTATAACGAATTGACAACAAGGCAGTGCAGACCATCAAACTTACAGCCATGTCCTGACGTATACATCGCCGCTCGGCACCTTTGTGGTTCCAAAAAATATGTGCCCGCAGTAGCCGCCCGCGCCGTCGACCCGGACCGAGTTCTTGCCGCTGTGCGCCTGCGACGTGTCCAGAGTGATCTTGCCGCCCTGGCTGCAGTCGGGTGCATAGGTCGGCCACGCCGTGGCGTCCAGCCCGCTCTCAAAGCCCTCGCTGACCTGGCCTAGGGCAAAAGGAACAAGTGCCGCGAGGGCGAGAGTCACGTTGCGGAGCATATTTTGCCGAGATTGAGAGCCTGCAGGGTTGGATAAGGTGGGTTGAGGGGGGAGAGAGAGAAAGAGAGAGAGAGAGAGAGAGAGAGAGCCTGGCGGTTGAATCAGCAGTCTCGCCGGAATGAGAGACAGGACCAGCCGTTCGAGTATTATACTCTGCGGGCTGATGGTGGAGAATCGCTGGTCCGTCTTTCCGATGCCCGCATAGATTACTTTCCCCTGCAATTTACCCTCCCGCCCTGCGAGGCCAGTTTGGAGGCAGTACTTGTGCTCCTCGCTCCCGGAGCTTGGAGCCCCGTGTACTTTGTTGGAAGCGGCGACTACCGGGATAATCCTCCGATGTTTCCGCCACAACTTTGAGCTGACGTCAGTCAGTGGTTATTTCGAACCACAGATCAAGGGCCTTCTTAGTCACTTGTTCATTGACAAAAGTTGAAAACTTTCCAAGGTCATCAAAAGCGGTCGCAATGTTTCCTGACGCCAGGGTGGAAAGCCAAGATCTTTTTGGCGGGAGCCAAGATTGTTAGTTCGCGGGAACCCCGTTGCCTGGCTGGCAATATAAGCTTCTCTGGGCTTGTAGACCCTGGCAGATCCGGGTCGCGGAGGGGTTGCTGGCGGTGATTTTCCATTTGCGTCGGGTATATTAGGCTAAATATGCCAAGCGGAGTGACAGAGGACGCACGCGTGTCACAGATATTGGCTTGCAGGGTTGACCAGGTCCGACGTGCCGCACCATTTGATCGGGACTAAATCTTGAAAGCTCCTGTCTGGGATGAAATTTGAATTGCAAACAAATTGGCCTTCATATATTTCCGCGCCTCCGTGCTGCACAAATACTCGGCCACATGCCGGGGTAGACTGTCCAGTGTCCAATAGGCTGAACGTGGCTGAACGTGGTGCCCCTCGGCGAGTCGTCCTCTTGTGGAAGTGAATATTGTCAGCCAGAATCATGATAGCCGTACAACTGCTTCACATAGTACGCGTTGCACAATTGGATGCAAAAAAAAAAAAAAAAAAAAAAAAAAAAAAAAAAAAAGGAAAAATATTCTATGGTTGAATATCGTAAATCATAGATCGGGGAATGGCTGCTTTGTCCATGGACCTAGAAAGTAACCGCCTGATCTGATGAGGTCTTCAAAGCGCCATGTTTACCTCATCTCAGTCGCTCAAAGACATACCACTTCCCGTTCCACCCGGCGAAAGCCTCCTCGACCAGAGCAGCAGTTTGCTCCCATGGCACATGGAACGCCCCCGAGTTGAACCTGGGCGAGTAGATGACGGGCGGCGTAGCCAAACCTGCGGTCCCGACCGAGCTGCCGACGCTCCTCTTGCCGCCGCCACCACCCCCGCCGGCCAGGTCGTCCAGCTGCAGCCGCAGGTCCCTCAGCGCCTGCCTCGTCTGCGCCAGGATGACGTCCCGCACGTCCAGCGGCGGCTTTCCCCTGTCCGCGTCCGCGACGCCGCTCCCGTAGCTGGTGAAGAGGCACGCGACGTAGACCTCTGGCGCGCCCTGGCCGGCGTCCTGGGCCTGCGGCGGGATGAGCAGTGCGCGGCCGGTGACGCCGTCGCGGGCCGGGTAGGCCTCGTCGGACGAGGACTTGTTCTTGTCGCAAAAGGCTGTGTACTCGATGTTGGCGGCGGGCAAGATCGCGCCGATCTCGGACGCGATGCCCTTGCCCCAGACGCCGGACCCCGACACGGCGTGCAGGATGATGGCGCCCTTGGGGGTGGCTGGGGTGAGGGCCGTGGTGCAGGTCTCGAGGGTGAATTTGGTGGAGGATGCCATGATGTTCTGCGGGGTTGCTGTGCGACAAAACAAATCCTTCTATGGCTGTGGTATCCTGCTTGTTTGAAAACTGTCGCTCTTCTCAGTCCTGTTGAGTATGAATAATAGAGATGACCGCTTCTCCTTGTTGGATCATGAAATTTATTCAAGCCCAAGACTCGATGCACAAGGTCGAACGAAGGATTGTCCTCAACTTTATCTTAGTTTCGAACTTTTGAGTTGCCAAGCAGGCAGCTATTGCACAGAGAGACGCCATCTCAGCCTTACCAGTGCTGCATGCATGGTACGGTACGTACAATCAATGGGTGCTCCAAGTCGATGTGCTGAATGTCAGATCTGACACGACGCTACGTCTTTTCAGGCAAGTTGTGGCAACGAAATTGGCGTGGATTCTAGGCGGCAGTGCCAAGGATGGAGATGCAATGCAGGGTAGGTCGGTCGAGAGTGGGGAGCAGATCGTCATCAGGCATCTGACGGCGTACCCTAACCCAGGAGCAAACCCGTGGCTTTTTGGGTCCACTCGTTGCGGCCATTCAAGCCCTGAATCGCGTCATGCCGCCCGACTGCCGGCCCCTGGCCGCTTTTGCGGTTGCGTCAATGCTTGGTCAATACCATTTTGCCCGTTGATCGACAGGAACGAGAAAAAAAAAAGAGATGTAGAAAAGAAGACAACAAACTGGATACACGGCACACTGTTTATTTACATGTAGACATGTATCCCGAGTGCTAGGACTTACCCGGTTCCTGACCACCTCCGCCCCACCCTCGTGCGTCCGCGGAACACGAAACCCGAACTTTTCTCCAACGCACCCAGTCGCTTGCTTTTTTCTTCTCTCCCCCGACACCGGCAACTGCCGAGACAAAAACCATTTATAGTACCAACCATGTTTCGCCTGGCAAGCCGGAGAGCAGCCGCGCCCGCCCTGGCGGCAGGCAAGACGCGCAGCTTCGCTACAGTGTCCCCTGTCACGGGCACAACGAGGAGCCACAAAGTGGTGGTTGTCGGTGGGGGCACTGGTGGCATCTGCGCCAGCCACCAGCTCCTGCGCTCCGGCAGGTTTGCGCAGGACGACATCGCCGTCATCGACCCTGCCTCCCACCACCACTACCAACCTGGCTGGACCCTCGTCGGCGGTGGGCTCAAGACGGCCGAGGAGCTGGAGAAGACGATGAAGGAGCTCGTCGACCCCAAATTCAAGTTCTACAACAATGGAGTCAGGTCGCTCAACCCCGAGGAGGACTCGGTCACGCTGGACAGCGGCGACAAGGTCTCGTACGAGCACCTGATCCTCGCGCCCGGAATCAAGATCGACTACGCCAGCATCAAGGGTCTGCCCGAGGCGCTCGCCGACAAGAGCAGCCTGGTCTCGACTATTTACGGCCGCGACACCGTCGCCAAGGTCTTCAGCACGATCCAGTCTCTCAGGAAAGGAACGGCAATCTTCACCCAGCCCGTCGGCGTCGTCAAGTGCGCCGGCGCCCCACAAAAGATCATGTGGATGGCCCTCGACCACTGGAAGCGCGCGGGTCTGTACGACGCCTCCAACCCTTCCAGCTCTCCTATCAGCATCAGCTTCGCCACCGGCCTGCCGGTCATGTTTGGCGTGCCCAAGTACGCCGCGACGCTCGAGCGGCTGCGCAAGGAGAGGGGTGTCGAGGGTCTGTTCCAGCACGACCTGGTCGAGGTCAACGCCGGCAACGTCGCTACCTTTGCCCTCCCCGACGGCAAGGGCACCGTGACCAAGAGGTTCGACCTCATGCACGTGGTGCCCAAGATGGGCCCGCACGCCTTTGTCAAGTCGAGCGCGCTCGTCGACGCGACGGGCTTCATCGACGTCGACCAGGCCACCACGCGCAGCAAGCGCTTCGACAACGTCTGGGCCATCGGCGACGCGACGAACCTGCCCACCGCCAAGACGGCCGCCGCCATCACGGCCCAGTCGCCCGTCCTCGTCGGTAACCTGCTGCGGGTGCTGGACGGCAAGGACGGCGCCGAGCTCGCCTACGACGGCTACACATCCTGCCCCTTGATTACCTCGTATGACAAGGTGCTCCTGGCCGAGTTCAAGTATGGCGGCCAGCCCAAGGAGACGTTTGGCAAGCTGGTCGACCAGTCGGAGCCTAACCGCGCTTTCTTCCATCTCAAGAAGGACTTTTTCCCTTGGGTGTACCAGAACTATATGGTCAAGGGCAAGTGGGGAGGGCCAAAGGGATGGATTTCGAAGCCGTAGCTCTTCGCGCTTGTTGTATTCAAGTTCAAACTAGACCAGATGGTCAAAAGCGATTTAAATTTTTTTTTTTTTTTTTTTCTTTTTTTTTTCCCCCGAGTGCCACGCAATTCCTAGAAGCATCTGTGCGGCAGCTCACGAAAAAGGAGCACACATATAGCATGCCGAATAGAGATTCCAAGATGAAAATCGACGCGTGGGACAGCTGCAGCTGCAGATGTGCTTGTGGTTTGGTTGTTACGGCGTTGGAATAAGCGGGATCTCGTTTAAAGAGTGTGCGCTCAACATCAAAATTAATCAAGCTTTCTACAGCATTGGTAATTCAGGACTATAAATTGATAGCTTTTTTATACTGGGAAACTGTGCATTTTTGAGACGATATAAAAATATGTACGCTGCAGATACAGATCAATAAACACCTGAGAGCCTCAAGGCACAAACGCCCTCGACAACTACTCCGGCTCCACCAAACGAAGAAAAGCACTGTGTTAAAAATATTCACGGTTCGTGTAGCAATATCTGTCATATGGTCAGTTTGGTTTGTCATTTAGCCACGAGCTCGGGGCCCGATCAGAGCAAAACCGGAAACTTTGTACGCACCCATCATCGCAGTCAGCAGACTTCTCCCCGCAGTTCGGGCAGTTGACATACTTTTTGGGAGTAGCGCACTTGTCGTCCTCGCTGTCGGTTTCGGGATCGCTGTCTTGGGCCTCCTCATCGGTCCAGTATTCTTCCTTGCCGCGGGCAACCAGGCGCCGGCTGCTCTTGCGCCCGGCGCGAGGGCAGTGGCAACGCGCAGCCTTGGCCACGTGGCATCTGTTCCTGGTGGCGACGGCTTTCGATCCGGCGCGGTTGAGGGGCACGGCTGTGACGCAGATGACGAGCGTGAGGATGCTGACGAAGTTGGTTAGCCGCATTTTTGTCGAATGGAGTTTGTCAAGACTAAAGCAAAAAAAAAAAAAAAAAAAAAAAAAGAATGTATGTGTGAGAGCAGATCACAAAGGAAAAGTAAGCCAGTAGTGGAAAATGAGCGGATATGTCGATGCGGAATAAGAACAGGAATCGTTACTTGATCTTGCCTTACAGGGCATCAGTTTAAATACTTGGAAGTGGAAGCCCTCAGCCAGAGTACCATTGCCAAAGAGTCATTCGAGCGTATTTCCAAAATAGGGCAACATCCCAAAGCGTCTATAAACAAACAAACAAACGGCATGAGCGACATAGACGTCTATACTGCTGTACTGGGGTTGTTGGTAGAGCCCTGCCCTTTACACGGTGGCACCAGAATGGGGTTGCGGCGCAGCTGCCGGGCTGGGTGCCATATTCAGACTCCGGCTGAGAAAATAGAAACGGAAAAGAGATTTTCTTTTTTTTCCTGTCTTGTCTTTTAATCTGGTGGAGGCCCAAACATAGCAAAACAATGACTGGGGAAGGTTTTGTGGTGTTGCCATTGGACATGAGTAAATATCATATTACTACCCAGTCGGCAAATCTTACTATTTCACCGACGTAAGGGACGATCGGCGGTAACTGGAGAATCGGATATGTCCGTGGGTGGGTTCACTAGCTGCAGCGCCTTTTTCTACCGGAAATTAAGCAAATCAGAGAAGTGAATTTCTTGTTGAAATTTTATTTGAAAATGTGAGATAAAAAAAAAACGACTCGATGAAGCAGACTGAATTTGCTCATTCTCAAGTTGAAACTTGGATTATACAACATGTTGTCGCCAATAACATTAATCTTTGTGTACTATTGATTAGTCTGCATTTTCTTTGTTTCTTTTTTTATTCTTTTTTCCAAACAAGACTTTCAACAGAGCACAGAGCTTACCACGTAAGCTGTTATAAGGATCAACGTAATTCTCTGCGCGTATCAAAGATCTGCCTGATGAGATCTTCAGCTGTTCGAGGAACATCATGTATCCTTTACCCAGCTCCTAGTAGAGGTTCGCATTAGCAATTAATTACCCTGCATAAACACTTGTCAACATGGCTTAACCTTGCAAACTTCAAGTCGTTGGGATCCCGATTGTTTTGCACCTAGACCAAAAATTGTGGCTATGTAATATGTTCGATTGTCCTTGTAAACCTTTTGTATTAGCGTCTCTCCTTACTATTTCTAGCAAAGTCTACGCGCTCAACAGGGAAAGACAACCTATAGGAGGACATCTACGCGCTCCATCACCGCTGCTACTTCGACACGTCATGAATCGCCAGGAGACTTTTTGAATATGCTCATGATTATTCAACGCTTTTGGAGCAAAACCGAGACTGGTAAAGTCGACTATCAGAGACAAGGAGTTGAATGGAGGAAGGGAGGATGCTAAATGCTCTATCGGTGGTTTTTGTACATGAGTGCATGGCATCAAGTCAAATTGAATCCATCCTATCCCAGTGGTATTGGACTTGACATTTGAAGCGGTGTGTTGCCAAAGTACCAGATCTTTCATTTAATGCCTGTAATCGACAAGACGGAAATGATAAAGAAATACAATTCTGGATTATCGTTCCAAGCTTTTTGTCTCTAGCTGCCAACCCATTGAACAAGAATCTGGACATGCCTGCTCTCAACAATTGTTCGAGCAGGCTCAGTTGACAAAACAAAGACTTTGTCCTCATCTTGACTCAAAGCCGTGCGACAGAAGGAAGAGTGATGAATATCACGGGGTATTAAGTTATGGAACAATGAAACTGGTTTGCAGTTTCGATATCATGTTCAACGGTCAAAATCTTTGTTAGTGCAACAAATATGGGATGAAACAGGCTGTTGCTTCTGCTCATAAAATGACCTGACCTGCTTTCCTCAACATGCTCTGAAGCTTCTCGCATCTGAATTTACACAAAGTCGAGAGTTTGTTAACAGCCACTACTAACTAACCAGGGATTACTATAGCAAGTTGAAGACAGCATCAAGAGTCTCAGGTAAGGATCTTGTCCTACGTCTCCCGCCACTGACCATGTCCAGCAGAAACAACAACGTCGGCAATCGCCACGAACCGCCTCCTGTTCGGGGTTCCACCACGGGCTTTGCAGGACTGCTCAGGCTCATCCAGGCGATCGACGCGGACCAAATACCAGCTGACCGGACAGTCTCACCAGAACGACTCGACGATTTCACCGTCGAAATCGCTCGCTGCTCACAACAGCTGCCACAACACCTCAGTCGACACACCACGAGCTTTCTCCAGACCTGGCGCGTCGGGGGCTACGGCAGCAGTGCACAAGACGTATATCGAGTGACGATCCACGCGCTGTTGTGGGACCGGAGCAAGGATCCACTGCTCTTCCTCGACGGCCGCTTCAACGCCAAAGCGGGCTGGATTCTCCTCGAAACCGTGTACTTTGCCCCCGCGGAGGGGCCTGGGGATCGGCTCCGCAGCGGCGCCCTGCTGGACATCCCAGCGTCGGACTTTATATCCATGATCTGGGCGAGCATGATCGAGAAGCTCGAGCTGCGGGCCAGCGAAACGCTCCTCCACAACGTGGCCTTTGTCAACATCACGAACCCTTCGGTCCACCGGCTCTGCCGCGTGTTTGCGAGCCTGGTCGACTCCAGCTTCGGCCACGTCGACCGCCCGACCGCGTCGGCGCAGGACAGAGGCAACCCGCGCCAGGGGCTGGGCATCGTCGGCTTCGAGGACTTTTTCAGCCTGGCGCCGTGCAAGAGCATCCTGCTCGCCATGATCGAGCACCAGGCCGTGTTCAGGGACCGCATGCCGGTCAGGGTCGGGTGGCGGTACGAGCGTGAAGGACCAGAGTCCGACACGGCCGTTCTGGTTCGCATGGGTTCCTATTTCAGGAGGTTCACCGACTCGCCTTTTGCCATACTTCCGGTCGGTTCGCAGCGCGGTTCACAGTGAGCCGGCTGCGGTCGAAACGGGCAAGCACTCGGGGCACAAGAGATGGGATGGGCCCTTGAATTATTTGAAGGTAGATCAAGGTAAGGTGAAAACTAACAAAATAAATGTATACAATCTTGCCAAGATGTTCTTAGTGCAATTGAACTGGCGGTCAATCTCGACTCAGAAACTTGACTTCCCAAGTTGCCACGTTCACCATCTCAACTTGAAGAATTAGCACCGATGAATAAACTGTCCCCTTTTCATTCCCCTTTGTCATTCGGCTCGTTCTTATCTGATGCCTCCGCTCTTCTTTTCTCTTACCTCCACGACAAAAATCCCAGTGACCTTTTTGATATTTCAATCAACTGATACTTGTTCCTTGATATACTCACGCCTGAGACCGCCACGGCATGACTCCTTGTTCACCTCCCACTCCTCCACTACCACAAACAGCGTCCTACTACGAGCTGCTGTGGTATACCAATATTAGGAAATGCATCCGCTTTGTGTATTAAAAAAAAAAAAAAAGCCTGCCATGTTTTCTCATCTCCTTGGTTGATGTGTACTCCTTAAAAGGTAACATTACGAGTTAAAGTGATGCGTGCTCTGCTGCTCTGCATTAACCTGTCCCTGATTCAACCGTTAATGCCGAAATCTGCTGAGGCATGATAACGTTTTCACGACGGCATAACCGAAACCATCCCAGTCACGGCTGGCAGCTCAATGACTCGTCACTTTTTTCAGAGTGGTAAAGCATAGGATGAGTCCCATTCATAATTCGCGATGCTATCTGCAGAAAGCATGCTTGTGTCTTAAATCAAACACAATGCGAACGGTTCAAGCCAAGGTAAAAACTATCATCCCAAATAGGTCCATTTTACAGTGCGTTTGATTTTAGTAGGACTAAACGCAATTACAACTGCGAAATTAAGGGTTACCGCCCAATGGTATTATTTGCTGTTGCAAGAGCCGTACTTGTCACGTGCACCCTTGGTCGTTTCCTACCCCTGTATAGATTACACATGTGGCTTTGGAGTCATGATATATTTTGTACTGCAAAATAAACGCACTGTAAAAGAGATCTACTTGCGGTAAAATAATCACACCCTTTTATCATTGTCCCCTACCGCTTTACCTTGCCTCTGGTTTGCTTCTCAACTGTTAGCGCTTCGACAGCTTAGCCTTGACCTCGCTGCCCAAGGCATGGCCATGCTTTCTAATCTGCCTGATTCAAAATTGATAAAAGTACAGCAGGATAACCAATCGCCTTTCGTCAGCATTAGTATTATGCTCGTCGAAAGCCACGTCCGGTCTTCGAGTGGCAATACATGCAAAAAGACGTGCATACTATGTGTGAGTCTTGGCCACCATGAAAAAACGTTCAACCCACAAGTGAGCAATTCGTCGAGATATTCATAAAAGAAAACAAGGTTTGAAATAGTTGCAAAGCTATCTCCAGGTGGCCATTAGAGGGTCCCCCTCCAAAGTTATCTTGTACGTTCACGTCGTTAATAACTAAATACAGAAATGAGACCACAAAGCCAAGTCACCAGCTGCGGCCTCTTCAGCAGGATCTCAAGGCGTGGGAAAAGAGTGACGAGAAAAAAAAAACCCCCCATCAAATTGTACCAGACCGATTAGTCTCCAGCACTAGACTCAATCGTACCAGGCTCACAGGCGGTAACAAGCAAAGGTGGCGGCGCGGTCGTTCCAGTTGTAGTCGCCCAGGTTGGGATGGGGGTTGTCGATCCTGATGGGGCCACCGCGGTTGCCGTTGCAGTTGTTTCCGCTGGTTTTTGCGAATCGACGTGATTAGTTTGTAACTCTCTAGGTACAGTTGTATACCGGCAGGGCTGAGGTGAGAGAACGAAATCAATGCAGTTATAACTTACTCCCAGATAAAGCATTGGAACCCCGGAGTGAGGACTTTGATCGAGGAAACGCGCCTGGTCAGGCCGCCGAGGCCGGCTGTACAGTTGAAAATATTTAGTATATAGAGCAGAGGAAATCGACGCGGGCGTGGGATCGGGGAAAAGCTAACAGCAACTGTTCTCCTCGGGAACAAAAGTGGTGCAGGAGCCAAAGTTGTTGTTATCGCATGCCTGGAAGCCGACCTGCTCACGGCGGACCAGAGCAGCTCCCGCCTCGGTGGAATCGACGGGGGCGGCGGCGGCGGTGCCAATGAAAACGCTGGCCACAAGGCCGAAGACTGAGAGGGCAAGCATGTTGTCGATGGGATGGCGAAGGGCGTCTAGATCAGGGGTGGACTGGACAGTTGGCTGATGCTGGATGATTTGGAACAAAGAAGGACGAACTTGATAGACGTCTGCTTCGGTTTATATACTTTTTTCGGACGCTACATTTGCCAAGAGAATATCACTTTGAACAACATCACACTTTGGGTTAAGCAGGCACAATATTTCCAC
>NW_021940918.1:3972938-3974667 GCF_004337985.1 Pyricularia pennisetigena
AGGCGGCCTCGAATGCAGCCGCCATTGGGAAGTATACGGTGGCGAGAAGGCTGAACAGGAATCAAGTGATGCCAAGTAATTGTGCCAACATACTACTGAATCGCGCTTGATGAATGGTATTCGATTTTTTTTCCTTGTTAGCATCTCTAAATCTTCGCCCTCAGTAATGTGTCAGCACCATGTGCATGATTTGGTGCCTTGCTGCTGGCGCTTGATTGCGGCTGAGAATCAAACCTTCGCCGCTCGGATGCATAGTAGGTCGGTCTATAGAACCATCTGGTCCACTTCGCTTCCATGTAAGTCACCTCGCCAAGGGCACCTACCAATCAAGGTAATATACCTAAACAATTGTTGGGGAGGCCCCGTGGGTCTGGAAAATAACCATAACAGGATGGATGCTTGGATAGCTCAAGACTTTTAATCCCTGCCATTCTCCAATGGGGAGCCGGCCCCCCCGCGCGTCTAGTTTTCAGGGTCCAAGAAGGCAATCAGCCCCCGGAAAAGACCTGAGTAAGCGTCACGCACCTGGGGAAGCGAGATCTTGCCGCGCTGTTTATTAAACTTGATCCGCCTTTCCCCGGCCAATCATGAACCCTGTCTCGTAACTGCAATGCATTTGTGGCAGCCTAGAATGCTCCACCTCCAATGGGAGCTTCCTTTGGTCTTGAAACCACTGCATTGAAAGTGATAACGAGGCTCAGAGGTGTCACAAATGACTGAATTTTGGACTCCAATCGTTGGTTCGGGAAAAGGCCCCCCGAGTCTCGGGTCCAAGCCAACTCGGTGACGAAGCTGAGAAATTTATATGTTTCTTTGCCATCACCCGATGTTTTGGGTTGAAATGTCAACATTTTCCACATCTTTGTCCATTCATGGCTGGAATCCCAGTCCTCGCCCCCACTTGATTCTGGAGCACAAATCCATATAGTACATCTACAAGCTTCTTAACTCACGAGAATTGATTTCACGATGGCTCAACTCGAGCTCATATATGAATATGTATCATTTTAGCAAATTATGGGTCGGGACAGGCTGTCATCGGGAATCGGTAGCTATGCGCCTGAACAATAATCGCTTGTGTGAACTGTGGACGGCGGTGTGGGATTCAACAAAAGGAATAGGTCGTATGGCCGCAAAACTCGGCAAAGTCACCATCAAACGAAATCAGCTACCGTGCCGTGTATTTTGCAAGGCTAACAACTAACAACAGGAAATGCATAACCGCGATTTACAACAAGAGTCTAAAGCTACAGTAGACTGGAGTCTAGAATAGTTCAGCTGGCGCTGATCGTCGGTTGAGGCAGCTGCTGCGTTGGCGCCAAGCCAAACTCCACAGTGGGTTTATCCACCCCCACCGCCGCCTATATTCGCTAATTCGGGCGGGTACGAATACGTACTCACGGGGCGCCGGGTACCGCTTAAGGAACTACACAAGGGGGCCCTCGCCACCGCCGGCTTTTGATTCGCGCTGCAACGTCTACTATGTAGATTTGCCCTCTAACAAAGGGTCCACTGGTAAGCCTAAAAAAAATATTGTTTCCCTTTCAGCTACAATCTTGCCATAAGGCTGGTTTAACCCATTTGGTTTTTCTTGGCGTCGGTTCCCCGCTTGTTTCCCGGCAGATCCGGTGCAGGAAGTTTTTTTGCTGAGCGGTAAGGGCTCCGTTGCATTCAAAGACCTTGTATACGCGTATGGATTAGGTGTTGAGACAAAAAAAAAAAAAAAAAA
>NW_021940918.1:3975506-3986592 GCF_004337985.1 Pyricularia pennisetigena
CCCAAACTTACCATTGAAAATAGGCCTCAACCTTTGACTTTCTTTGAGGCAGCTATCCATCAAGTTCAGTTTCTGAAATGCCATCTTTGTCAGGCCATGGGTGCCGAGAACTTCAATGACCTCCTGCCGCAAAGGAGCGACGAATTCCGGATATCTGGCAAGATCGATCAAGGCTTGCGTCAAAAGGTCCGTAGTGGTGTGGATGGCGACGAGGGAGAGAGCGATCTGCGCCGAGGCCGCGTCCATCTTCTTCCCCTTGGTCTCCTTGTCGAACCATTCTATAGCATCATCGTATGGGTTTTTCTCGCCGCGGGCTTCAGCCTGCCTGATGACAGCGTTGCGTTTGTCCAAGTGCGGCTGCAACACATCTTGACAGCGCTTAAGGTCCGACTTGACTGTTTTATAAGTCGGATGAAAGAAATGGAGGATGCGCCGCAGGCTCCTTGGCCACGAACTAATCGTGTTCGAGTATTGAAAAATTGTGTTGACGTATGCGGACGAGGCTTTGATCCATTCTTGATCGGCGCAGAGGTCTTCGCCCATAAAGATACGGCTCGATATCCGGGACACAACGTGCATCACGTCGGCAGGTGTTACCAAAGTCCAGCCTTTGCATCCGCGTAAAATTCTTAGCATTGCTGTCCTGCCCAATAAATGGTGTAGCGGTCGTTTAATTACCCTTGTAGTCTTCCTTAAAAACATTCTTCAAAGCCTGGGTGGTTTCGAGTGATAGCGGCTCCGTCAATGACACTAATGGTTTTTTGGAAGCCAATGTTAGCCATCAGGTCATGTCCTGTCCAAAAGAACGGTTGCAAACGCCAGATGTTGGTTGGTCTGTGTCTTACAAAGCGTTTTGGTCAAATGTCTGCTGATAATTTGGGGCATCTCCATGGGTACCAGCATTGGCTCAAAGCCCGGAAGATATGTGTGGCTGTTCTAAACCAGACAGTCAGCACCGTCGTGAGGGAAGCAGTTTCAAATGCGTCAACTATAACAAACGAATGGCGTGGGATATAAAATTGACTTGCCTCTTGTGCTGCAGTCATAAAATCGAGGGTCCGATCGCTTTTCAACTCGTTCACGTATTTTCTCGGAAGCATCAAAACGGGGCCGTTTTCTGTGTTCAATTTATAAGGCTTGTCCTTGAATCTTTCGGAACCTTCCTTCAACAGTTCTCGGGGTCGAGCCAGGAATTCGGCGCGCTGTTTCGATGCGGTCAATTCGGTAGGCCCTTTCGGGTTTAGCCAGGGCACATCCGGGTACTTGTCTCTCGAGCTGAAGGCAAAGAATGCCAGGAGCAAGGCAGTGACGATGTACGAAGCATACAATGTCGAAGTCCCCGTGCTGAGCCCCTGAAGCACCCCGGCTTGGGAAATGTTGGCAACGGGTTCGGATGCCATTGTACAAGATGGGATGAAGCTGAAGTTGTGGTAGAAATTTAGTTGCGCGACTGAAGTTTTTGTTCGTTTCTTTTCTTTTTTTTTTTCCTGGGAGTGAAAATATTGCGATGAAAACGGCTCTTGGAGACAAGCGCTAAACAGCTTTATAGGTTCGATGATGAAAAAGAAAAGCCTCATACCATGGCACTTGATGCTTGGGCTTGTTTCGTTTTCTCCATAAAAGTTTCGGACTATAATCAATGCCGTCGGACTTGACCAAATAGTCCGATGGATATCCAGCCTATGGGTGCCATTCTAGAAAGCGACTGAAGTGGGACGAGTCAAATACGAGGCAGTGGATTGGTCCGCCGTCAGCCAAGCCTTGACTTCGATGCCAAGATCAAATGTCAGAAAGTCCTACCTAGCAAGATGCCCATACGCCTGATCAGAATTCCGTTAGCCTAAAATGTGGTTCTGCAAAACCTTGGCCCAGAACGGACATTTCGCATGAGTCGTCGACACTCTCATCTCGGCCACGGACTTTTGAATACTGGGCCACGGGGTCACAGTTTGTCCGATACTCTTTAGCCGGGCTTTGATAGATTGGCATGCCGCATATCAAGGATCCCACCAATACAAAAAAATGCAGAAAGCGCGCGTCTGAACCTTGCTTTTTTTTTTTTTTTTTTTTTTTTTTTTTTTTTTTTTTTTTTTTTTTTTTTTAACCGCTTCACCCCTTTTGCTGACTTTGAAATCTAGCACCATGTCCTCCCGCGATGCCCTGACGGTTATGAGTCACGAACCAACGCAGCTCAATTTGGTGGGTGGTGACGTCTTCCTCGGGATCGCTGCGATCCATGTTCTTTCTGCCCACGACAAAGGCCTGCTTTGTAAGCTCGAGGAAACTAGCGGTCCTGATGATGGATGATTGGGGTTATGGGAACCTCATTGTTTGGTTCAACCCTTCAAGACTTGGTGCGCGCTTCGAGGCACCTAGCTGCAAACCCACGGTACTTTTAGATGGGCGAAGATGGGCTTCGGCAATCCACGCTTCGACTATTGTGCGCCGAATGAGGCAACGGAATCATCTTGTTCCAGCTACAGCAGAGTCTTGACAGTCGCGTGGCGCCCTCCCGAACCTTTGAGACATGGTAGAACTGGCAGCGGATTTAGGGCCTGCCAAAACCCGAAAACAGGTTTAGCCCAGCCCGGCCCACCAGCCCATGGGCTCTTGGCGGGCTGTTAATGGGGGCCCGCGGGTTGCTAACAAAACCCGCGTTCAGTCTTGGGCCGGGCCGGGCACCCCCACAAATAAGTTAACCCAACCACGGGTCGCCCGCCCCACCATTTTGGGCTGAGACGGGCCCCTATTGGGGTTGGGGGTTTGGAATGTCTAAAGCGGACTGATCTTTTACTTTTCAATGAAGCCTCACAAAGATGAATCGGGCGGGGAAAACAGCACTTAGCCTCGGAGTGGACGACGAATATCTCAAGAGTGGATTGGCTATCATTTTACTTGGAAACATTTTGCACGAAGGAGACTATTTCCTTAGTGGTCACAGCAGCATCTCTTTGCTTTATCCAACCTCAATCCGGACTTGGAGTGACTCGACGAATACCTGTTTCCCGCCAGGAGAATACAAAATACTCAGAGGGCCCCGCAAACTCATACACTTGCGTACCGATGCGAGTACCCAGCGACGTATCGCAGCTCCTCACGTCAGACTGACATTGCAGGTCCATCATTTGATGAAATTTTTTCGCGCTCTTATATTATTGGAGAAGGGCCCTCACTGCGAGGACCGCATCCAGCATAGTAACTACTCACACTCAGACTAGGATTTGGAGCGTAATTGGTACAAACGGTATCGGTTACTCGTTGGCCGGCGAATTTTGCAGCATCGTATCTGGTGATACCGTGGGTGCCACCCCTAAATCGTAGATCTATCCGTGATGCGGGGCATGCCGCGATCAAGCGCCAAAGTCTAGCTGAACCCGATCCGCAAGGCGCTTTTATATCGTTGTTTGGGGACACACTCACAGTTTTTCGTGGCTGCCAGGCCGAATTCTGAGTGGAGACTCAGTTTACCCCATGCAGGGTGCGCGTGGAAACTAATCAGGGTTAGCCAAGACTTGATGTGTAGACAAGGCCTTTTAAGGCCGAAGAAGTCCTTTTGCCGCCAACTCGGATGAGAACCCCTTGAT
The DNA here is from genome assembly GCF_004337985.1 of Pyricularia pennisetigena. Taxonomy (NCBI): domain Eukaryota; kingdom Fungi; phylum Ascomycota; class Sordariomycetes; order Magnaporthales; family Pyriculariaceae; genus Pyricularia; species Pyricularia pennisetigena. The sequence goes on from NW_021940918.1 coordinate 3,979,091, forward strand.
AGTGTGGGGCGGCTTTTGCCGCAGTACCTGTCAAACAAGAAAACGCACCGATCCCAAAATCACACCAAAACCCGCGGTTTTCAACAACAAATAATTTCATCGATTCAAAATATTTCCATGGAGAAAAACCATCAATACATAGTCAAAGCCGATCTTTTTGCTACATATTAGTATGAGCAAATCTTCCTGTTGATTAGAACTGTTAGTACAAATATAAACGAACAAAAGTTGAAAAAAATACCGTTACAGTGGGTTATAGGGGATGGATGTATAGTGGATTAGTCTCAGGGCTCATCCCTGAAGCCCAGAGATCCCACATTGATCCACGTTGTGGCTCAATTGCGGCTTTGCAATGTACCTGCGGGTCCATCCAAAGAACGTTTAGAACGGGCGCGATCTTTTCGTCCAATGTAATTAATTGGTCGAAAAACCATGTGGCTGAAAGGTATATGGAGCGCTCGGTCCCCGCTGCGAAGCAGGGGGATCTAGTCTGAGCACTGAGACTAATAGTGGATGCAATTTTTTCTTGAATTTTGACATTTTTATTTCAAAAGTACACCGACTATCTGATTTGAGAACAATTAAATTAAAATCTTAATACGCATTTGTTTTGTTAAATATATATTTGACTTTCAATATGCGAGTTTGTGATTTCTATATCGGTAAAGTGACGGCTTTGTGATTTTTGCATCATTTTTGAACAGGTGCTGTATAGGCTTGCGGGCGAGGTTTTTCATGCCTTTTGAACAACGCAAGGCAGCCGAAAAATGCTGATAATGAACGGTTATCAAGACATTCGACAGCTGTCAGGCTGGCTTTTGCTGCAGGTTGTATCTATAAATAGTGATTAGTATCTACTCGCCGATCCGGCGATCCCATCGCGTGAGGAACAATGCCATGAGCCAATCGTTTTATTTTTGACATCGGGTTAATCAAGTCATGTATGCACAGAAACTTTTAAAAACCGCCATTAAGCGTGCGGATCGCGCTCTTTTGTATTGCTCTTGATCGCTGCCTATCAAAAGGATAAATAGCTGGTGAAATCCGAGAGACTTTTCGTTCTTTTCCTCAATCGCAATTTGCCTTTTGGTTTCTCTTTCTCTCTCTTTCTTTTTGGGTCTAGGATTGTCGCACAAGTTTCGATCAGCATAGAAAGAGAATATTCTAGAAGAGCCGGAAGATGCGTTTCGAATCGATCATCGCCATCCTTTTCGCCTGCGGCGTCAGCGCCGGCATGGACCATCACCCCGAGCCCCGAGTTGCGAGACGCGCCCACTCGCCTCTCGACGTGGAAGCCTGCATCGCTACTGGTTTAGCGTCTGCCAGGGAAGCCGGGATCCCGCAAAACACTGACGAGTGGAATGCAGTGAAGGCATTTTGTTCCGCAATTTGCCACGGCCAGCTTCGAATCCCAACACCTGAGGAAATTGAAACCTGGCGCAGACGCCCCCGCGGCTGAAAACACTGAGGCTGTTTGAATGAGCAGTCGTAGGAACGGTCGCACAGCCGCGGCCGAATAGGGGTCCTATCTGCACTGAGTCGTGGTATTCAACGGCCATCCCCGGGGCCCCTGCTGCTTCTGTGGGGACTACGAGGATGGGGTCGAGATGCCGAACCAGGATTGAATTGATTGCATGGCCCTGTATCTTTTGGTGTGAGGGGTAAAAAAAGTTTTTTTTTCCAGTTGTTTTCGTTAGTAAAAAAAAAAAAAAAAAAAAAAAAAAAAAAGTAAAAGATTGTAGCCTCGAGACGTACCACGTTGTTGCGACTAGGATTTATCACCATGGACTGCTATGAGCCATGGCAAATGTTACACTGCCAACGGGTGAATACATAATAGGTAACAATATATTAGGTAGGATTTTTGACTATGGTATCGTAGGCTGATGATGTTGTCCAACTTAATCGGAGAGGCGCAGGGGGGGAAGGAATCATGGCAACAATTCCCAATTTTGTGGCTTGGTAATCAACTTCCAACATTTGTTAACAGGATAGAGTTTTACCAAGCTTGCTGATAACCTTTGACGAGCTCCACGCCCAGCACAACTCAAGAGCCGCAGGGACGCCATTGTGCAATTTGGCTCGATCGGAGAAGTGCGCAGGGTATTATAAGACCGCGTCAATGTATGCACAAGGTCGGTTTAATGCATATATTCACACATGTTTACAGTTACTATGTTATATTATTGCTTATGAGACCGTATCTGAGCTTTACTAGGTAGGTCAAATGGCCCAAGGTATGCATCTCCCATCGGGTACTCACTGCAAATCTGTAGACAGCGTGGAAAAAATGCCGTCTCGATGGTCTCACCCTTCCCGTTGCAACCAAGGTCCTTGTTACCTCGGTGCAACCCATTGCGGGATCCCACCTCGAATGTTACAATTGATTGACCACCCTAAGAGCTTAAGCAGGAGACCAGCGTACCATGTACGGGACTGATCTTGCATCATGGACTGGATCTAAATCATCTAATTGACTTTGACGGCCCGGCCTCGACTCTCTATAAAACCTTGCGAACGTGCTGTGGCCTCGGGCAAAAATGGGACAGCTTACCAATCTTATGGGTGCAGGCTTTTGGAGTATAGCAAGAAGTTCATTTCGTGCGATTCGAGTAGCTTATTGTTTGGATATCTGAACAGGGACCCTGTCGATAAAATTCACTCGTGCACGCCTTGACGAGCTTGTGACTTGAACTTGACTGTTGTGGTACGATGTCGTGGCAAAAGCACTTCTTTCCCACAGCTGTGACCTACAACCCTTAATTGGCTGGATGGAAAAGCCTAAGCCTTACTCAAGTCTCGAGCTTACTGACTACTGTGGAAAACCTAGAGTCGACACAATAGTTCCTGCACTACCACGTAGCGTGTTTTCTATCATTACTAGCCAAGTTGACAAGTGGATAGGAATACAAGGAAGCAACATGGATAGCAAGACGAGGGGGTAACATGCGTATGAATCCCGTCGCTGGTGCGTAATCACCCTGCATAGTGATTACGCACTGAGATAGAGATAAATATACGCACACAATACATTTTATGATGATCGGCTCTGATGCTCGTTTCCGTCAACATCCCGATACACTAGTCCCTTTTTCTTACCCCTTGCAACCAGAAGCCTATGAAGTCTCATTCCGTTCTGGGAGTCAGACTCACCTCACCCAGTGTGGGAGGGAAAACAAGACTGTGGGTGCACGAAACAACCCAACGCCCAGATTTTACGCGGCGTCGTGGCGCCTGATTGTATTGCAAGCAAGAAAAGCTCAAATGGTCATGCAGATCGCCCCACCGTCTCACGGGGGAGTTTCTGCTTATTAGTAATATTCTTTTCCACAGGCGATGGTAAGCGGCCCTGTCGGCATTCCGAGGTAGGTTTTCATTACTGCACCAATTCTTACCCCCACACATTCCGCACGTAATCAGAGAGTGCCAGAGACACGATATCGTGTGCTGGTATTCTTTGCATGTCGACCAAGACGGCAGTAATAGAGGTGCTAATGATACATCCTGCCGTGGGCGGCGAAATTATATCGAAAAGGATATATATGTGGGATCGGCCTGAACCGCAGATGGATGACTGGGAACGTGAGGGCTTCGACGGGGCCATAAGGGTTGGCGAGCACAACACGGACATTGCCTTTTCGAAGACTCTTGGGAACGGCTCGCCATTCAGAAACTTGCATCAATCGCCTGCTCTACTTTGGGACGACGACGCGTATATCTTGTGGAATCTATATTCTCTTTTTTGTCTTTCTTGCTCTTTCCATCTTTTCCGTCATTTTCCTTCAAAGCAGCCTCGTCGGTGCTCATCACTCGCGGGTACCAGCTTCATAAGATAAACCCGAGGACGAAGTGCGATCTGTGTTCGCGAACACTATGGATGCTTTTTGGTGGGAATGACGGCCTGCTGCATGCAGCTGCAGGAGGCGGCCTTGCTGCTGTAGGACATGCCGTGCGCCCCCACTCCGAGCCACGGGGCCTGTGGGCCGCAGGGAGGTGTTGGAAGCGGTTGGGGAGTTTGCCGGCGGTTGGTTCGGGCACAGGTATGTGACTATGCATTTCTCCCTTTGCGTCGGAACCCGTCCCAGTCTGATGAATAGCTCCCTTTTGTCACTCCGTCTCAGTACCTTCCTCTCCGTTCCGCATGCGATCGAGCTGCTGGCAGAGCTGGTTACGCTGGTGCTCTGTCGGGCCGGGGAGCTTCCGGGCAGTAGCTCGCGACGTGCAGAGAGTAGCCGCTTTCGCTGGTGGTCTCATGGACCCAGAGAGTTTGAGGCCCCTGATTTACTTTTGTCATTAAAATTTAAAACTCCCAAAGAAGGACGTGGTTGTAGCGGTGCTTTAACTCCCAAAACTGTGCCAAGTCATTCATTCCCTTGAGTTAACTCGAGCGAACTAGCAACCTTGGTTGCGCTTGTTTGGTCCTGTCTAGCCGGCCTGGCTGTCGTTCTCCGGATACTTCCTCTTTCCAAATCGGTCTTGTCAGCATCGGCCTTTCCAGCGTCCGTTTCCGGGTACATGACGAGGTACTTCCGCTTGGTGAGGGAGCTGGTCTAAAGGGAAATTCATGCTTGAGAGACGTAGGACTGATACGTTTATATGCTCGGCTCGACTGTCTAGGAACTCTACATACAACAACTATTGTTAGTTCGTCTACTTCCTCGCTGAACATTCGATAAGGGTCTGCATAGCCATGCAACTAAGTCTCTGAAAATATTGTACCGACGTAGTCGATATTCTGACCTGCATGTTGACTCCGGTTATGTCTTCTCTACCTGGGCCATCCCATCCGAGACTGATCCGCGGAGCGGCTACAAACACCCAGCTCCGAGCCTTCTGTAGCTCTATTCCTGATGCGTAGTTTCTTTCAAATATATTAGCTCAGCGCTCCATTGGCCGCGCGGCAGGGCGCTGTAGAACGGAAGCCGCACACAGCACGGACAAGAGGATGCCGACGCAACGGAACTCGGTCTGGATCATCCACAGGTGCGGGCCGTAGCGCGAACCGCGCTCGTAGCGGAGCTTATCGGCTCCTCCGGGCGAGGCCAGATGTTTGCTCGGCGACACGGAGAGCCCGTAGCCCGACAGCGCAAAGAAGATGCGCACCGTGACCTTGCCGCTGCGGGACAGGCGCTCGACGGAGAGGTGTGCGAATGACTCGCTCACGCCGGGACGTTGCCGACGAGGGTGGTGCGGTCGATGGTTGTTGCAGTAGAGAGATCTTGGCATCACATGACCGGAAGAGCTTAGTCAGCGCTGAGAGCAGCATAAGACCGCTGCCACGATCGTTAGTCTAGATAACGCACCCTACCTGAACATATGGCCCTCCTACCAATCATTTAGGCTGCACGTGGACGTTAGTGTGCGTCAACCAACATGGACAGGTGCATTTTGTGGACGCACAGGGCGGCGAGGCCCCGGAGGCCGTCGAGGTGCGGGGTGTGGCGTCGGCTCAGCGAGTGGCTGTTGTTTTTGGTGGTTGCCTCGTGTTTGTCGACTCCAATACATTGCTAAATCTTCATAAGAAAAAAAAAAAAAAGAAAAAAAAAAAAAAAAAAAAAAAAGACCGTCTGCCGATCTGCAATTATGTGCTGGCCTCCACATGCTCCATCACAACCCGATGTGGATTAAGCTTTGCCGGCTGCAGTGTTCCCTCGAGGGCAAAGAAACCTGCTTGCTCCGGAAATGTGCAGCGGCAGTACCGAACAACATATTTTGCCGACTCCTGCAGGGATCATAGGCCGGACTTTATGTCTCCACCGAGCCCGCCCCTCCAGAATACTAATTGATCCAAGGCGCGTCTTTTTGGACATGTTCGATAGTGCGACTAGACCTTTTCGTGCCGGCATGTATTCCTTGGTCTTTGCCCATCCAGGAGTCTCTTACTCAGTCACGCATTTTACTCGGAGAGATGCCGCCCAATCGGAGCTTGCTTGATTTATTTCAGGTCAGGGTGAGTGGAAAAGCATTTTGTCCGTCTGCCAGGCAGACAAGGCTACCCCGCCCCTCGCCCAAATTCAAGAGCAAGGTCGCTCACCAGGTCAACTGATAGGACCGCCCCAACATCGCCTATGTCAAAATAACCAACCTCGATGCTTCCGAAGACGGCGTCCGGAACCACGGGATCGGTGCAAAGACTGCCCAGTACAAGCGCACCATAGCCGTGTTCCTCGGCTGCTTTGTCTTTGCCCTGTTGCTGGTTACCTTGGTGGTCTGGATGCGGACTCGGTCGACGCGTGCACATGGGATACAATAAGTGGGCCGATTGTTGACGCGGTTGCCGGGCTATGGAGAGTGGACTTGCTCAGGAATTTGTTGGAGTATTTATGTTGGTGGTAGTACTCCACAAGCTTATTTCCCACACTACCAAGGGGCATACTTTCTATTCTACTTGGCTTGGATTCCTAGATCTTCAAAGTTGGCAGGGCGATTTCAGCCCTCGCTTTTAAAAGAGTTGTCAAATGCCTGGTAACGTATCGTGGGCCCTCAAATAGTGATAGCATCCAAAAGCTATAATCAGGTGTCATGATTTCTTTTATTTAAGTTGGTACGTCCACAACTACAGGGAGACCAAGGGCTGAAACATGCAGCCCAGCACAAACACAAAGCATTAATGCAAGCCCGCTCATGCCGAGAGCTTAGCGTTTGAGATGATTTGTAGCTAGAGATCATTTGTTCTTTTACTATAATCATTTTCCGAGAGTGACGAGCTAGGATTTGTTACAGCTGTAAGCAACATGAGCGAAAACTACTTTAGCAACAGGGTGCCTGGGCTGACACTTTTAGCTCAAGGTTTTGACTCTCTCTTGAAGGTGGTTGCGGCGTCAGAATGGAGTCTGGCGTGGTTAGTCTTTGACATCAAAACACCAAGCCTAGTATTTTCTCTTCCAAGTTCTTTCGATATCAAACGGCGACTTCTCCTCCTCCATCACCTCGACCAGCGCCTCCGCGCCCCGAAAAGCCCACGCCATGCCATGCCCATTCATGCAGGCCGAAACAAGCAGTCCCTCACGAGGGACAGGGCCTACGGCTGACACCTGTGGTCTGTATCGACAACAAGCCTTCTCCACAAAAGATTGGAAGCATCTCAGTGATAAACGCGCCCGACTGAGCAAAGCGCATCCACCGATAACCAATCGCTTTCGAGGTATGTTGCCGTGCCGATGGTCGTCCTATCTGTCACTGCTCCACGTCGAGAGCTCCCGACTTCACTTTCCAGTTGATGCTCCGTCTCGTGACAATCTTGGATTGGCCATTAGTTCACCTGGGCTCTCGAAAATTTCCTCGGGCTTTGATGCCCTCAGCCGTCGGTCAACATACCCCGGCCTGAATTTTTTTGAAAATATAGACGGTCGTCATATTCTCTTGTACAATTGTCGATACAATTGCAAACATGCAAAAATAATGACGAAACCAGCACTCGCCTTTGCTGTCGGTTGGCTTTTTGCCGTTTGCCAAAAGGTGCAGAATACTAACTGTTGCATTAAAAAGCACAACCAAAAAAA